>NW_024412388.1:102682036-102784647 GCF_014898765.1 Herpailurus yagouaroundi | reverse complement strand
CCCCCCCCCCCCCCCCCCCCAACAACAACTCTCCCCCCCCCGCGGGCGCCGGGGGGGTGAGCAGATGAGGGGTTGAGTTTTAGACATGTGGAGTTTAGATGCCCAGGGAACATCTGAGCGGAGATGTCAGGTAAGCAGTTAGATTTATGAGACCAAAGCTCAAGAGTGAGGCCTAGGTCTATAAATCTGTGAGCTTTTGGTAGAGACTGGGCTTCAGGCTATGAGACTGGGTGTGATCATCTAGGCAGTGTTTGTAGAAAGAGAAGAGATCCAGGTTCTGAGCCTGTGAGCATTTCAACATTAAGAGAAGATGATGAGAATGACCAGCCAAGATAGTAGTAGCCAGATGGGTAGAAGGAAAAGTAGAAAAAAGGTGACCTCCTAGATACCAAATGAGGAAAATGTTTCATAGACCAATCCACCTGAACGCGTGTGCACCCACACTCAAGTGCATGCACACACCCACGTGCACACCATATATCATATGTGAATTTAGAATGACGGAGTACCGGCTGCTTTTCTTTACTGATTACCAGAGTCTCTACTTGGAGGCAAATTGAACTGGAAAGCCAGATTATTAAATAAGGTGGCTTGACATGTGGGGAATCAGAACAAGGGGAGTTCATTAGATCACCTTATTGGCTTGTGTAATTAAGTCATAATAACCCAAAGCTTCATCTCATTATGGTACATACTTGCTCCTCGGGTAACATATTCTTGGCCTGTTTCAGGGCACCATTTCTCTTGGACAGCTCTTGAAAACACATGTCCAAGGTTTTCCCAACAGTGTTGCTTTTCTAAGCTTCTACCCTCCAGGGGAGATATTCTTTCTTTAGATATGTTAATGTACCTCATCTTGTTTCTATTAAGTCTTGTCCTCAGAGTTCTTATACTTTTTGGGTTGGTGGGGGGGGGGGGTCGTTGCTATTTCCTTTGATTACAATGTGGACCTTCCACCTAGAAAAATATGTACATAAACTCTCAAAACTTTGTGTGCAAGTTCAGAAGTCCATAAACCGTGGTTAAGACTCGCAGAAGGTAAACTTTCCTTGTTTCAAATATTGAGCCTTCCTCCTCATCATTGCCTTTCTCTATTGCTACCCAGTTACAAAGCTGGTCTTACAATCTACACCATAGGACTTTTGTGTGAAATTGTTTTATAATGAAGTATTTGTGGTACTTCAACACGTAAAACCTCTTGTCTAGAGAACGAGGTAGACCTTCATACCTTATTCCTTTCTGTATAAATCACTTTATAAGTGAACTTCTCATATATGTGTATACAAAAACAAATATGTAAGGCTCATGTTAGCCAACTCTGAAATTCAACGTTTGTAGGGGTATAAAATCTTACTGTAAGATGCTGCTGCTTAAACATTTAGGAATATATCTATTTTTTATTAAAGTTTTGGAGGAAATAGAGCAAGCTTGAAAATATTTGCTTGAAGAGTGTAAAAAAAAAGATGCAGAAGATTAAGAACAACACTCATCTGAACTTCACAGAAAGTGTCATGAGAGTGTCAATGATTAGAACTGATTAGATATTTGGCTGTCCTTTTCAACCAGAAGATGGATTTGAACCAGATTACCACATCCATGGTTTAGTTTTGAAGAGAGAGGGGGAAAAAAAGCCAATTATTTGTCTCTTTGTTCAAAGCCCCCCCCCTTTTTTTTTTTCATTTTGTAGATCTCTGAGCAGCTAGTAGAGAATCCAGCCTTTCACATCCATTAAGGTTAGCTCTGAAACTGTTGAATTTGATCTCTTCCATTTGCCATCTGGATACAGTAGAGAAAAAGCTATTCTGCATTGGGTTGCTGGACACCATCCAGAAAATAATATGTCGGGGGCATCAAAGGCTTGAGGCACTTGGTCCAGTCTGTCTAATGATCACAGGCAGGGCCTGCTCTCCAGTTTTGTTTTATTTTTGCTGTGACAATATATATCCCAGTAAAATAGATCACAAGGATTACTGCCAGCTTGTCAAAGCTAGGATTCTTCCATCATAGACTTCAAAAAAGGACCAGATTTTAATTGGGCAAAGCTTGATTTCCAAAATTGAGGAAGCTCCGTCTCATCTCAGTCTATTCCCTTTCTTTGGGAGGGCACTTCATGCAGCAAGAGCTTTAATTTGTAGACTGTTTCATCCCACACCCAAATGCCAAACTTAAAGCCTCCTTAAAATTGACCTTATTTAAAGTGGTATTCCTTATCCTCTTTATAAGTGGGCCTGGTACCGGCCAGCTAATGACCACGCTGGCGGCTTTCCAGGAATCTGACAACCACATCTCATTATTCACACCAACTGGAGCCAATTGTGGCTGGATTTTTTTTCTTTTTATTCTGTTATTTAAAAATGTGAATAGGAAGCAACAGCAAGCAATGGCATGTCGTTTGGTCTCCTCTGGGATTGGGGAGGGGCCTTGCATAATAGGACCTGTAATGTCCCAGAGCATATGGCTGTGTTTTAAGGTAGCTGGAGGCCATCTAACTCTAAGTGCTGATAAAGCGAGCTTTGGTTTGAATCTATGCAGGATGTACTTAGGGATGAATTTATAGCCTCTGCAATAGGTAAAACTGTAGGGCAATTGCCATTTTGTCTCTTACACAGGAAAGGGATTCAGGAACGGTTTCCAAACCCTAACCACAAACGTGACTTTTCCTTGTGGACAGGAATGGCCCCCAAGCTGCACCCTAAATACTAGGGCAGCTCCCAAATCTCCCACAGTGACAGCTGGAGAAGCCCTTGCTGGGATCTGGCCAGCTGACTAAATGGGGCATCATGGACAGCATTGGTCCGGTTTTGTGCCTTGTTTGAGTTATCCGGTACATCCAAAGTTATAATTTATTCTGCTCCAAACTGTACAGACTGTCTGCACTCCCATCTTGTCATTCAGGGACTCTGCTCTCAGAATCTTCTTGTTCTTCTGTTCTCCCTTCAGATCTCCTGATACTGAGAGCAGCAATTCTCCTCGATTAAGAAAAACAAACAAAATCTCTTCTGAACCATAAATCAGGCAAAGCCAGATTGCCAATTCTTAGCAGCATTATCCCTCTGAGTTTTGGACACATACTCATGGCTTCTATCTGGCCACTTTCAGGCTGGCCTCTCTCTTTCTGCCCTCGGTGGCTTGCTTTTCCTGTAGGGTTTACCTGCTCTCAGATCACCCCCCTGACTTAAACACAAAAGCAACAACAACAAAGGAAAGGCTGTGATAATCAAATCATTAGAGCCAGACCTCTGGGCCCTGCCACCTCCCACCCAAGTTAAGTTAACACCTCTATGCCTTTGTCCCCTTATCTGTAAAGTGGGACTAGTAATAGTGTCCGTGTTGTGGGTGTGCTGTGACGGTCAAGTAAGGACTGGGAAGGGCCTGGCATAGCAGGGCATTCAATTTATATTGACCACAGTTGTTATTGTTCTCATTTGATATATTAAACTACAAACGAGTTTGGTTATTTTTACCTCAACCAATCATTTGGCATTTTAAGCCCTTTATTATTTATTATAGATGAAAAGATTTGGGGTTCTGCGGAAAGAATTTCAAGGATTAGCCAGCAGGAATGATTGCAGCAGAGGGGATCCTCAAGATCACACTGTTGCCGTGTGACTTTGACATTGCAGCAGAAGCCTTGTTTGTTGGAAGGAGCAGAGAGACCACGTCCCCTGCTGCAAGATGAGCGCCCAGAGAGCAGGGGTTTGACCTGTTTGGTCACCTTTGCCTCCCAGTATCTAGAACAGTGCCTGGCCAGCTCCTCTTCAGTCCAGTCCTTTACAAACTCATGTGATTAAGCACAAAATTTTTTTTATCTTTTACCTTTTGTTCTTGAAAACATTTGGGGGGTAGAGGGCACCTGGGTGGCTCAGTCGGTTAAGCGTCCGACTTTGGCTCAGATCATGATCTCATGGTTTGTGGGTTCAAGCCCCGCGTTGGGCTCTGTGCTGACAGCTCAGAGCCTGGAGCCTGCTTCGGATTCTGTGTCTCCCTCTCTCTCTGCCCCTCCCCCACTCACACTCTGTCTCTCTCTCTCTCTGTCTCTCAAAAAGTGAATAAATGTTAAAAAACAATTTTTTTAACTTTTTTTTTTTTTTTTTTTTACTGCCATTGTCTGTCCAGACCCCTTCTTAGTTTTAAAGAATCCTCTGAGTTTGGTGGGGGCAGGACAACTTGTATCACTGTGGAATCCTGAGGAGGAGTTCCCCTCTTTCTCTGCCCTCAGGTAGAACGAGTAAGGAAGGGCTCAGGACCCAAGCTCCAGCACTGGTACTCACCTGCCTGGGCCTTTGAATCTTACAGTGGGGAGGCTAAAAGAGGAAGAGGTGGGGGATGAGCTTTGTGGTGGCAGTGGGATAGGCCCTGCAGTATCCAGTGGCAGCAGCAACATCCTAGCTGGGTTGTTTCTGCTAGCCAGTCTTTTCTACTCTAGTTAGAGCAAGTTGGGTTTCTGCTCACACTCAGAAATTCTAAGTACTGGGGCGCCTGGGTGGCTCAGTTGGTTAAGTGTCCAACTTTGGCTCAGGTCATGAACTCGCGGTCCTCAAGTTTGAGCCCTGCGTCAGGCTCTGTGCTGACAGCTCAGAGGCTGGAGCCTGCTAATAATTCTGTGTCTCCCTCTCCCTCTGTCCCTCTCCTGCTCATTCTCTCTCTGTCTCAAAAATAAAACATTAAAAAAATATAAAAAAAAAAAAAAAGAAAGAAAGAAATTCTGAGTACTCCCACATGGCTTCAACTCTGGATCTTGTCCTCACTGGCATAGCTTCACAAATGTCACCTATCATCACCCCACTTTATGAAACCCACCAGCTGACCCCCTCTTCACTTCATCAGGCACTCACAGGCCAACTGTGTTCCAACCCTATCATGTCCCCCAACCTACTGACCTGACTCCTTTCTCGTGATCCACCACCCCATTTCTCACGGCCAGTCATCATGAATCGCTCCTTGGTGAATATTCTCAATCCCCGTGCTGTTTGCATTCAGCAAAACCCAGCCCACTCTTCACTTTCTTCTCACTTATACCCAAGCAGCCAAACGTAGCTGCAGAATATTACATGGCAGACTAATTGCTTCAACTTTAATTGCTGACCAAAGTCTTCAAACAGGCACTTACTATTGCCTGGCAACTATGTTTGTCTAGTAAATCGGTTTCCCTTTCTGAAAGGTAGACTCTCTGAGACTCTGTGTTATTTCCACTCCCGCACCTTGCCCTATCTCCTGGCAAACAGGTAAGGTTCCCACTCCATACTTCATTAAGAAAACACCACAACACACTCGCTCCCTGTTTTTGTTTCAGCATCTAGGCTCATGTTCTCTTGTCTCAAGTCACAGTGGAAGCCATGTTCCTGCTCCTGTGTTGGTCACTCAATGCATCTGTGCTTTGGGTTCCCTCTACTTTTTTTTTTTAAGTTTATTCATTTTGAGAGTCAGAGCAAGTGGGGGAGGGGCAGAGAGAGAGACAATCCCAAGCAAGCTTCACATTGCCAGCATGGAGCCTGATGCGGGGCTTGAGCCCACAAAACATGAGATTATGACCTGAGCCAAAATGAACAGTCGGATGCTCAACCAACTGAGTCACCCAGGCACCCCCTCACCTTCGTAAGGACTTAACACCTGTTTCTATATTCTCTTCTTTTCATTGCCTGCATCATACTGTCTCCCCCCTCTGGATAATTCCTATCATCATACAAAATGCTCTGATTATTTTCCATCTTAAAAATACACATCTTGACCCAATAACTCCCCTTAACTGCTGCCCCACTTCTCTGCTCCCTTTCATGGTAGAACTTCCCTAAAAAGTTGTCAGTACTTGCTTTCTCCACCTCCTCAAACAGGCTTTGGTTTCTCGTCTACCTCCCTGCTCTAGAATCTTATCAAAGTCTTCAGTAACCTTCACAATGCCAAATCCAGTGGGCAATATTTAGTAATCATATTGCTTGATCAATCAGTAGCCATTGACAGAGTTGAACTCCATCCTTCTTTACAAAACACTTATTTTATGTGTTGGCTTCCAGGACACAGGCTCCCGATCTCACTACTACCTCTCCGGCTGCACCTCGTTAGTCACATATCCTGGCTTCTCTGACGTGATGTGTTAGAGGGGCTGCTGAGCTATATCCTGAGTTCACCACACTCTTTATGCTAGTGAGCTAGTCTAGTGTCTTGGCTTCAAATACCATGAATATGTTCATGATTTCCAAAGTGACACTTCCAGCTCTCCCCTATGCCTTGTGTTCGTATCCATCGACCCAATTAGCATTTCCTTATAGAAGACTAGTAAGGATCTTAAACTTGTCCAAAACAGAACAAAAAATGGCCCCAGCTACCAGTTTCGCCAGCTAGTACTTAGGATTTCCACTTGGTACCACCCTTTTCTTCAGCCATACACCCATTCTATCAGCAAGTCTTACTGAAATTCCTTTCCAAATATTTATCAGATCTGTCCACATTTCTCCCATTTGCCTGCCAATACCCTAATCAAACCCACCATCACTGCTTACCTCTGCTCCTGCTTCCATTCTCGACTGTCTTCTGTCCTTTCTTGATCTAGAGGCCAGGGTAATTCTTGTAAAATGTAAATCTGATCATGTCATTCCTTTCTTTTTTTAAAAAATTATTTAATTTTTTAAAATCTAGTGTAGTTTACAGTTACATTAGCAGGTGTACAATACAGTGACTCAGTAATTTTATACATTACTCAGTGCTCATCATAACTGTACTCTTAATCTCCATCACCTATTTCCCATCTCTCCACCCACCTCCCCTCTGGTAACCATCAGTTGATTCTCTATACTTAAGAGTCTGGTTTTTTGTTTGTTTCTTTTTTCCTTTGTTCATCTGTTTTGTTTCTTAAATTTCACATGTGACTGAAATTATGTGGTATTGTCTTTCTCTGAATGATTTCGCTTAGCATTGTACTCTCTAGCTCCATCCATGATGTTGCAAATGGCAAAACGTCATTCTTTTTTATGGCTGAATAATATTCCTTTGTATATATTTATGTATGCCGTATCTTCTTTATCCATTCATCTATCGATGGACACTTGGGCTGCTTTCATGGTTTGGCTATTGTAAATAATGCTGCAATAAACATAAGAGTGCAATATAATCTTTTTGAATTAGTTTTCATATTCCTTGGGTAAATACCCAGTAGTGCAATTACTGGATCATATGGTAATTCTGTTTTTATCTTCTTGAGTAACCTCCATACTGTTTTCCAGAGTGTCTGCACCAGTTTGCATTCTTACCAACAGTGCAGGGGGGTTCCTTTTTCTCCATATCCTCACCAACACTTGTTGTTTCTTGTGTTGTTGATTTTAGCCATTCTGAGAGGTGTAAGATGGTATCTCACGGCTTTGATTTGCATTTCCCGGATGATTAATGATGTTGAGCATCTTTTCATGTATCTGTTGGCCATCTGTAGGTCTTTGGAGAAATGTCTGTTCATGTCTTCTGCCCATTTTTAATTGGATTATTTGTGTTTTTTGGTGTTGAGTTGTATAAATTCTTTATATATTTTGGAGACTAACTTTTTGTCATATATGTCATTTGCAAATATCTTCTCCCATTCAGTAGGGTGTCTTTTTGTTTTGTTGATTGTTTCCTTTATTGTGCAGAAGCTTTTAATTTTCATGCAGTCCCAATAGTTTATTTTTGCTTTGGTTTCCCTTGCCTTAAGGAGACATATCTAGAAAAATATTGCTATGGCCCATGTCGAAGAAATTGCTATCTGTGCTCTCCTCTAGATTTTTATGGTTTCAGGTTTCACATTTAGGTCTTTAATCCATTTTGAGTTTATTTTTGTGTATGGTGTAAGAAAGTGGTTCAGTTTCATTCTTTTGTGTGTTTCTGTTCAGTTTTCCCAGCACCGTCTGCTGAAGAGACTCTCTTTTTCCCACTGTATATTCTTGCCTTTGCCTTAATTGACCATATAATTGTAGATTTATCTGGGCTCTCTGTTCTGTTCCCATTGATCTATGTGTCTGTTTTTGTGCCGGTATCATACTGTTTTGATTCCTATATGTTTGTAGTGTATCTTGAAATTTGGGATTGTGGTACCTCTAGTTTTGTTTTTTCTTTTTCAATATTGCTTTGGCTCTTCAGTGTCTTTTGTTACTCCATATGCATTTTAAGATTGTTCTAGTTCTGTGAAGAACGCTGTTGGTATTTTGATGGGGATTGCATTAAATGTAGATTGCTTTGGGTAGTATAGACCTCTTAATATTTGTTCTCCCAATCCTATTAACATGGAATATCTTCCCATTTGTTTGTGTCATCTTCAATTTCTTTCATCAGTGTTTTATAGTTTTCAGAGTACAGGTCTTTCACCTCCTTGGCTAGGTTTATTCCTAGGTATTTTATTATTTTTGGGGGCGCCTGAGTGGCTCAGTTGGTTGAGCGTCCAACTTCGGCTCAGGTCATGATCTTGTGGTTCATGAGTTTGAGCCCCTCATCGGGCTCTGTGCTGACAGCTCAGAGCCTGGAGCCTGCTTTGGATTCTGTATCTCCCTCTCTTTTTGTCCCACCCCCACTTGTGCTCTGTCTCTGTCTATCTCTCTCTCAGAAATAAAAAATAAACATTAAAAAAAATTTATTTTTGTTGCAGTTGTAAATGGGATTGTTTTCTTAATTTCTCTTTCTGCTATTTTATTATTAGTGTATAGAAATGCCATATTGATTTTTATAGCAATACAGGCCTACCTCAAGAAGCAAGAAAAATCTTAAATAAACTACCTAACCTTATATCTAAAGGAGCTAGAAAAACAAGAACAAACAAAATCCAAAACCAGTAGAAGGAAGGAAATAATAAAGCTTAGGGCAGAAATAATGAAAAGAACAATAGAACATATCAATGAAACCAGGAGCTGATTCTTTGAAAAGATCAACACAATTGATTAAGCTTTTAGCCAGACTCCTCAAAAGAGAGAGAGAGGACTCAAACAAAATCAGAAATGAAAAAAAAAAAAAAAAAGGAAAGAAAGAAATGAAAGAGGAGAAATAACAACCAACACCACAGAAATACAAAGGCTTGAAAATTTATGTGCCATCGAATTGGAAAACCTAGAAGAAATGGGTAAATTCCTAGAAACATATAACCTCCCAAAACTAAATCAGGAAGAAATAGAAAATTTGAACAGACCTATTACCAGTGATGAAGTTGAATCAGTAATCAAAAACCCCCAACAAACAAAAATTCAGGGTCAGATGGCTTCACAGGTGAATTTTATGAACATTTAAAGAATTAATACCTATTTTTTTCAAACTATTCAAAACAATAGAAGAGGAAGGAAAGCTTCCAAATTCATTCTCTGAGGCCAACATTACCCTCTTACCAAAACCAGATAAAGATTCTACAGAAAAGGACTACTGGCCAATATCTCTGATGAACATAGATGTAAAAATCCTAACATACTAGCAAACAGAATCTAACAGTACATTTAAAAAGCCATTCACCACCATCAAGTGGGATTTATTCCTGGGACGCAAGGATGGTTCTAAATATATGCAAATCAACGTGATACATCACATCAACAAGAGAAAGGATAAAAACTCACAACAAAGTAGGTTTAGAGAGAAAATACCTCGACATAATAAAGGCCATGTATGAAAAGCCCACAGCTAACATCATATTCAATGGTGAAAAACTGAGAGCTTTTCGCCTAAAATCAGGAAGAAGACAGGGATGTCTTCTCCAACCACTTTTATTCAACATAGTACGTAAGGTCCTACCCACAGCAATCAGAAAACAAAAAGAAATAAAAGGCATCCAAATTGGTCAGGAAGAAGTAAAACTTTCACTATTTGCACATGACACAATACTATATAGAGAAAACCCTGAAGACTCTACCCAAAAATGACTGGAGCTGATAAATGAATTTAGTAAAGTTGCAGGATACATGTCAGTCCTTTCTTAAATTCCTTGACTTCAGTTCCCAACCCAAGCTCCTGACCATATCCTACTAGTCCTTATGAGACCTGCTCCCTGTCTGCTTTTCCATCCTCACTTCTGGCCACTCTTCTCCCTTTGCTCAGTGCATACCAGGAACACCGTACTGGTGTCCTCTCTGTTCCTGCTGGTTTGTTTTTTGGCCCACGATATTTTTGCCTTGCCTCTTCTAACAATCTGTTTTCTCTCTTATTCTTCAGATAAAAGCTCAAATATCATTTGCTTCTAGATACATTGTGTCCAGTCTATGTACAGTAGGCACTACCCCATTACTCTGTTATTTCACCCTCTGTTTCCTTCCTGGCACTAATCACAGTCTGTATTTATCATGGTTATTCATTTACCCATTTTTTTTTTTGCATGACTTTTTCTGGAATTAAGCTCCACAATAGCAGGACCATTTAATAGATGCTCACAACTATTTGTTGAATAAATGAACGAATGAATGGCTATTTCTCCCACTAATTTAGTGTTCTTGGGCAAATCAGTTAATTTCTTGAGGCATCACTTTTTTCATCAGAAGTATTGTTGTTTGACTTAATGATTTTTTAATATTCCTAAGTCCCATGATTCTCAAGAGGGAGAGAATGGAGACAGGGACACCAGTACAAAGATTATAAAAATATAGGTGTGAGGGGAAAAGGATCCTAATTTATGGGCATTAATATATTAAAAGGAATTTGTTACGTTTACGTACATTGACCATGGCATATTGTGAAGTGGGAATAAAAGCAAGGTCAGAGTAATGTGTTATGTGATCCCAAATTTGCTTAAAAATGTACCCTACATATGTAAAAATTTTTCATATTTTTTGATAAAGGTATGTGTATATACACTCCAGAGTCTTAATATCCATTGCTTTAGTTGGGTGTAATATGAAGAAGAAAAGATTTTTTTTAACTTCCTCCTTTATATGCCTCTATATTATTTGACTTTTTAAAAATCTAATAAAGCAAAGAGGAGGAAGAAAAGATGACATTATGGCTTGAGGTCCAAGAGTGTACCAATCTCCTTCAAACCTCGGATTTCCTTCTCTAGGAGGTTCCAAAGGATGGAGATAGATACAGATACAGATATAGATACAGATACAAATATAGACAGGTAGATATAGCATATGAGAATTAAAATACTGTTTTATTACAACTCAGCATGGGTCTGATACCCCAACGTGTAACTCTGGTAAACTTGATTAGATGAGACCCTTGCCCTAAACCCAGACCCAAACACGGGGATGTGAATTACCAGCTGCCTTTGGTAAAGGGTGCCAGAGATGGATGTCATCTCCGGAATGAGGGCAAGAGGATCTTGGGGGCCAGGCCCAGCTCTGAGACAGGCTTGGAGGGATGACAGAAAGGACAAGACTCATCTGGAAACAAACATGGCCCGGTCATGGTCCTTGAAGTTGATCAGTTCAACAAGCAGTTCTTTGATCCAGGTGGAAAATGAGACACGGGAAGAAAGGAAGTTCTCCTTTCAGTGAACATTACTTGTCACAACAGCGAAAAGGTTGAAAACTGTTGTTATGGGGTAAGACCCAATGCAGTGAGTAAAAATAGAAAATCAGGAATAACAAAGACAAAATTGGAGAAACCATAGGCCAAAGTGACAATGCAGTGCAGCTTCATGAAAATCAAAGGAGAGTATTTGAAAGGATTATAATAAACAGTGTCAGTTGATGGATTCAAAGAGATCACTGAAGAGCAACAAGACAGGAAAAGCCATTGGATTAAAGGATTATGGGACCACTGTTGGTTTTAGAGAAGTTTTAGTAACTTGGCGGATGAGAAAGCAGATTATGGGGGAAGATTAAGTGGGGTGTAGATTATGGGGAGTTAAGGTAGTGACAGCAATATTTGGGAAGAGTAGACTGAGAGCACAAATAACTGCAGATAGGGGTAGACCTTTTTATATCTCTACATAGTAGGAAAGACTGTGTAAAGAGATAAAGATTAAAAGTAGAAAATAGAAAAAGAAAACTTGATAGGGAAATAGTCTGAAGAACACAAGAAAGGACAGATCAACACCGGGAAAGGGTTAGTCTCAGAAAGATGTTTCTCTTCAAAACAAAAGAGGAGAGTAGATGGTTATCTACATGGAAATATTTGGAGAATCAGAGTAGAGAAGATATATTATACACTGAACTCAGCAAAGCAAGAACTGAGGTCATCTAACTCCTGGGGCTTAAGTAGTAGACTGGAGATTTAAAATTAGCTCCAAGGGGGGCACCTGGATGGCTCAGTGGGTTAGGCTTCTCACTCTTAATCTTGGCTCAGGTCATGATCGTGAGATCAAGCCCCATGGCAGTGCAGAGCCTGCTTGGGATTCTCTCTCTCTCCCTCTCTCTCTGCCCTCCCTCCCTCGCTCACATTCTCTCACTCTCAAAATAAATAAAATAAATTAAAAAAATAAAATTAACTCTGAGGAAAATGGACCAGCGAATTAGCTGGGCTTGGCACAATCATCATTGGACTATAGAGTTTTCAAGGGCAGATACTGTGTTTTATTACTCCTGTATCCCCACTGCCCCGTACAATGTTCAGTGCATGGTTAGTGCTCAATGGATATTTGGATGGATAGATGGATGGATGGATGGATAGATAGATGAATGGTCTGGTATGTAGTATGTGCTTATTAAGAGTTTATTTTATTGAATTAAACTACACTTGATCCCTAAAGAAGGCTGAGGTGAAATTAACTATATCATTAAACTAAGCCTTTAAAAGTCTACAGTTTGGAAACAGGACTAAATAAAGTTGCTGGTACCCCTTTTATACTGCCCAAATTTTGTGTGTTGGCTTTCTGCAGGATAAGGGGTAGCGGTGGTATTTTGCTTTGGCAAGGTGGGTGAAAGGGTGAGTTGTTACGTCTAGCACACATTCATTATTCTGCTGCTTTTGGCTCTGGAATCTGGCCCAAGTTCAGAAATGTCATATTTGGGCTCATATTTGCAGCCTCCGAGGAACCTGCACCTTCCTGCTCTTGCATCCTCATCTGAACGTTCCAGTAACTTTGAGAGAGTTCAGATATCCCTGTTTAAAACTGAACAGCTAGTGTGTGTGTTAGAGGGGCTTGGGCACCCACGTTAGGAAACGTGTATGAGACGTGATAAGTGAACCTCACGATTCCAGATGTCATGGCATGTGCCTTTACTTTGGGAAAAGACTTGGAAGAGAAAAGAGGACAGGGGCTGTTTGAGAAAGAAGAAAAAGACCTCAAGTCTTTTATTTTTCTATGAGAATAAAAAGGAAACTGGTGATGAAACTCTCTCATCCAGTAATTCAATATTGAGCACCTGTGGATTACAGAGGACGTCTCATTAAGATGAGGCTAGTGAAATGCAACTTGTTCACTGAGGAAAGGTTTTTGTTATCCTTCATTAAAGACACAACATGGTCTTGTTTTGATTTTAAATCAGTGAAGATTCCAAATTGGTTATTGTCTAACAAAGGGTTGTTGAAATCATCCTGATTCTAAAACATACATTTCTCCTCCCCTTACCCAGTTTACATCAGGAGTTGGCTGTTTTTCCATTACTACTGGGGACACTGGTAGGACCAAAGCATTTTTCTCCATGTTGCTTCTGGTTGTTAAGAACTGTTATAGTGGAAACCCTGGCCCCTTGAACCACAGCAGCAGCAGGTGAGCGGAGGAGTAACTCGGTTTCAAAATATTTTAAGAGGTTGTTTGTTGTGTTGAAGTCGTCACACAACATCTGAAGTTGATTTTGAGATTCTTAATTTATCCTTCTCAAAGATTCAGATTAAAAAAAAGAAAACAGTAAACACACTTTCCCTTGGTTTTCTCATAAATCTCATCCCTTCACTCAACTCCAAACATCCTGATCCTGCAGTGTTCTGCTGTGTTCCTGTCCCTGCCAGATGGGTGTGCTTCTAGATGCCTGGTGGGGGCACACACTGCTTGTCTTCCAGAAAAGGGGAAATAGCACCGTATTATAGGCAAGACACACTCAGCCTAAGGCATAACTAGTCAGAAATCAAACTGGATTTATATCACGAGCTCCCCGTGTGCTTGTGAATGCCTCTTTAACAGCACACGGTTAAAATAAAAGGTCAGGAAATTGTCATGTAAAATCCACTCTAAACCTTGAGATAAGATTGCTTGATTCTAGGGAGAGAGTTGAACAACTTTATGAGGAGTTCACAAAAATAATGTTTTTCAGTACATTTTATCCAAAGAGTATTTTATTATAGATTCAGCTAAAATTATAATACATTAAGAATTTGGGAAACTATTCTGAGGATTGTAGGTACTGTTGACTAAACGATGGCTGCCACTTGCTTAGGTAACCCGTGGCGGGCCGCGCCCGCCCCAGAAGGTGCTATCCTACTAGTCTTGGTAAACATCCTTCCCTCCTTCACCTCTCCCCTGGCACTACTGAGCGCCATAGAACTTAACACCAGACTTCAAGCGCCTGCATTCAATAAGCTTCACAGAGTATTCACTTCTACTTCATTCACATGCATGTATTGAACCTCCACCCTGCTGCTGCTGGGAATAAAACATGGTTCTCACCCTTGAGAATTTCATTGGCTGGTGAGGGAGTAGACTTACAGGAAAAGTAAATTACATACAACTACGTGCTATAACAGAGGGAGAACAAAGAATTGTGAGCACTTCTAGGGGCAAGTAACTCACCTTGGGAAGATGGAGAAGACTTCACAAATGTGGTGACATCTGGACTGGGTCTTAAAAGAGAAATTGAAATGTGTCAGGTGGAGAAAGGCACACCAGGAAGAGAGAACCAAATGTGCAAAGGCTTAGGGTTTAGAAAGAGTATGGCTTCTTCGGGGCAGTAAGAGAAGTGTGTAATTCATGGAATGCAATGGTGGAAGAAAAAGATTGACAGAGTAGACCTGGGCCTTGCTGAGTGCTGGCGGCGGGGTGGTGGGGGGTGGGGGGGTTGAGGGCTAGCACAAAAGGTAACATTGCTGGAAACTTGAGAGAATTTGCAAAAATACCTTGAGTTTGTTACATAAATAGGTAGGTAATTGGGCAATTTTTTCTGCAACTGTGTTTTTCTCTCTTTTAACTCTCATTCAGATGGAAAATAAACAAAATCCCTTTCGTATAACTCAACCGATGACATTTCAACAGCATCATCTTTACCAGTGGGGGTTCTTCCTCTCTACACAAAACAGCTCCCTGTCCTCTTGGTACCTACATTTCTCACTCTTCTTCCCTAATTGCTGATTCAGGTGTGAATATTTGCAGTTACTTACTTAGTACCTATGATGTTTTGATGGTAATGTCAAAACAAAAGTCTGTGTTATTTTTCACAAAAATGTCAAAGAGTTTACCAGTCTTGGCAAGCAGTCATGTCCCTTGTGGTACCAAGTATCTTATCATTAATAATTACTCAGCATATAGGGGCGCCTGGGTGGCTCAGTCAGTTGAGCATCCGACTTCGGCTCAGGTCCGTGAGTTTGATGATCTCACAGTCCGTGAGTTTGAGCCCCGTGTCAGGCTCTGTGCTGACAGCTCAAAGTCTAGAGCCTGTTTCAGATTCTGTGTCTCTCTCTCTCTCTGACCCTCCCCCATTCATGCTCTGTCTCTCTCTGTCTCACAAATAAATAAAACGTTAAAAAAATAATTTTAAAAAATTACTCAGCATATAGTAATTGGTTATGTAAGCAGATGAAAAATAATGTACCTTCAAAGCAAGTACACTTTCAAACCATGTGATTGAAATTGTTGAAAATAAGAGTAATGTTCTATTATCACATTGATTATTTTACCTACAAGAATTTAGTCATAGAGGAGAACTATGTACAACATAAGCAAAACTCAGTCTCAAAAACTCAGGAGTAAACTGCATTTAAGATCATTACAGGTTGAGTGTGAGTGCTGATTTTGTGGTGAAGCTGTTGAAAACTATAGTTTTGACTCAAAGCATATTTACAAAAATAAAATGTACCCATATAAAAATAGAAAATATGTAAAAATATATAAAAATAAGACAAGAGTTGAAAGTTTATTGGAAAACAGTGTTCACTGCAAAAGAGACATAAGTATCGTTTGGTGAATAAACGCAGACTTGGGGAGTTGTTGGAAATGAAACTAAAATATAAAAGAGAATAATTATTTCGGTTTATACATTTACAACTTGGTTGCTCTAAGAATGTATAGATTCCAAATGAAATCATTGGAATTGGAAACAAAACTGCATTTGGTTGCAGTTAGCTACATTATCTTATAAATGAGATACATGTTTCTTTAGCTTATTCAATAATACATGATGAGGCAATTCAATAACAGAATGAAAACAATGTCATCAATTTGTGTAAACAATCAGGAAAGGAAAGGCTATCTTGATTAAAGAAATATTTTCAAATTTAATAGGCACACTGAGAGAATTGACTAAGGAATGGGAAGTTACACACACACACACACACACACACACACACACACACACAGTATATACAAATCAGAACCATGATTTTTGACACTAAAGAGGAGTAGAAAATTAAATGTGGTAAAGTTTTAGAGGAACAACTAAGTCCTCGATTGTGCAAAATTCTAAGGTTTATTAGTAAGTGTAAGAAATTGAAAACTCTGAAGTCCCCAGTACTGACACCTCTTTGACCACACGGTCTCTCACATCTACACAAAGATTGCCAATTGTTTCAAAACTTGTTTAAGAGAAGGGGCACCGGCTGTCTCAGTTGGTGGAGCATGTGACTCTTGATCTCAGGGTTGTGAGTTCAAGCCCCATATTGGGTGTAGAGACTACTTAAGATTTAAAAAAAAAAAAAAAAAAAAGCGGGGCGCCTGGGTGGCTCAGTCGGTTAAGCGTCCGACTTCAGCTCAGGTCACCATCTCGCGGTCCGTGAGTTCGAGCCCTGCATGGGGCTCTGGGCCGATGGCTCAGAGCCTGGGGCCTGCTTCCGATTCTGTGTCTCCCTCTCTCTCTGCCCCTCCCCCGTTCATGCTCTGTCTCTCTCTGTCCCAAAAATAAATAAACATTAAAAAAAAAAAAGCTTGTTTAAGGTGCTCAAAGCTGTGACACTCAGGAAGCTATGTGAGATATTAAAAATATGTTAGACTATTTGTTCTCTAACGTTACAGGCTGTCGTCAAGGGCTTCCAGAGATAATCCAGGTAATCTTTAAAACGTAAGGAGGAATAGTGAATTAATGATTGGCTGACACTGATTTCTAAATGTGAACTTTTCCCTCCCCCCCATGTTTATTTATTACATACAAAGCATTTTAAGAATTTTTTCTAAAAAGCTTTGACGAGAAATCATAGATATATTCACTTGGTCTTTAAAAGTAAGAGAAACAGCTCATTGCTTATGATCTAAGAAAATATCTCAGAGCCATTTGGGCTGGGGTAATTATGCCAAAAACAATCTCTTAAAGTTTCAAAGGGGGACAAAACGTTCTTTCCGAGAACAACAGATCATAGCAGCTCAACAGTGCATATACTGCTTCATCAGATAAATGGCACACAGTATTTTCACCAAAGACAAGAGTATTTGCTAAGTTTAAATCTGCGTTTTTTCTGAGTGATTACAGCATAGTGAAAATTTCAGAGCTACCATTCAAATGTAAGAAATACATGGAGCAGAGCCAAGCACGTGCAATAATTGTACAAAATCAATGCAAATATGACCCTAGAACCTGGATTTTCCTGGCGCAAAGTAACAACAACTTCATCTATGTGTCTATTTGTCGTGAGCTATGCAAAAATGCTTCCTGCATCTCAGCACCACTGCCTGTGTGTCCTTGTAGTCCGATCGGTCCCAATCACCAGTGTTGAATGCTTGTTTTCTACCCTGCCTTGCCCCAGCATGGGCTCGTGCAGCTCTTTGGAGGAGCTCAGCGGCCTGGCAGATTACAGATCCTGAAAGACTCACCAACCCACTCAGTTCACTGGCTTAGCCAAGTGCTTTAGTTTTGCTGCCATCACACAGTGCCACAGACTGGATGTTTGAAAACAACAGAAATTCATTCTTTCACAGCTCTGGTCGTTAGGAGTCTGAAATCAAGGTGTCAGCTGGGCCCTGCTCCCTCTGAAGGGTCTAGGGAGAATCTGACTTGACTCTCTCCTTGACTCAAGGAGAATCTCCTTGACTCTTTAGCTTCTGGTCGCTCCCTGCCATACTTGGCATTTCTTGACTTATGGCTACAACCCTCCTATCCCTGCCTGCCATGTAACATATCCTTTTTCCCTCTGTGTCTCCCTCTTCTTATACGGACACAGTCACTGGAATTAGGGCCTACTCTAATCCAGTATGACTTCATCTACACTGATTACATTTGCAGAGGTCCATTTCCCTATAAGCTCACGTTCTGAGGTTCAGGTAGACATGAATTTTAAGGAGATAAATTCAACCTACTACATCAAGCAGTGGAAATACTGTAAATTTCATCTTATCTGGAATAATGTCAATTGTTACTTTTTTTTTTCTTTGCATTTTGGGCTTTAAATTATAAATCCTAAAGATTACTCTTGTGGTTTCAGTTGAATATGATATTGGCTCCAGTGCTAGGATGATTAGTGAAAAATAGCTTGTTATAAAATGTGAAATTTACTCATATGAGGACTTTAAGAGACAAAACAGAGGAACAGAAGGGAAGGGAAACAAAAATAATGTAAAACCAGGAGGGGGACAAAACAGAAGAGACTCATAAATATGGAGAACAAACTGAGGGTTGCTAGAGGGGTTGTGGGAGGGGGGATGGGCTATATGGGGAAGGGGCATTAAGGAATCTACTCGTGAAATCATTGTTGCACTATATGCTAATTTGGATGAAAATTTTTAAAAGTGAAAAATTAAATTAAAAAAAATGTGAAATTTAAATAGTAGCCTCTGGGGCACCTGAGTGGCTCAGTCAGTTAAGCATGTGACTCTTGATTTCAGCTCAGGTCATGATCCCAGGGTTGTGGGATCGAGCCCCAAGTTGGACTCCATGCTCAGCATAGAGCCTGCTTAAGATTCTTTCTCCTTCCCTCTGCCCCTCTTCCACTCACTCACTCTCTCTCTCTTTCAAATTAAAAAAATTAAAAAAATAAACACACATTAATTCCAGATTTCTCACTTGCTTAGTTAAGTCTCATCCAGAGGCGCCTGAGTGGCTCAGTCAGTTAAGTGTCCCACTTCAGTTCAGGTCACGATCTTGTGGTTTGTGGGTTTGAGTCCCCGGTCAGACTCCGTGCTGACAGCTCAGAGCCTGGAGCCTACTTTGGATTCTGTGTGTCTTCTTCTCTGTCTGGCCTTCCCTCGGCTTGCGCATTCTCTCAAACATAAATAAACATTTAAAAAAAATTTTCTTTTAAATTAAGGCTCATTCATGGAGATATGTGCCCCTACCATGTCTAAGTAATTTGTATGTGTGTGAAGTCCACTTAGGAAGGATTTTCTACACTATATTCAGGTGTTTGGATTTGTTCCTGTAGGAAAGGAAGAACCAGTGGAGATTCACTATTTCAAAAAGATATTCCAGGTTGTGGTATGGAGTATACAAAAGTCAGATCAGATGAGATGAGTGGGGTTTAGGCTACATTGATGGGGATGGGGAAGTGAGATCGTATTGGGTAACATCCTCACGATTCAGTAATTGATTAGATGATGTCAATAATAATAGCTAATATTTTTTCCAGCTTTATTGAGATCTAATTGACATATAAAACTGTGTAAGTTTTAGGTGTATAACCTGATGATATGATACATGTATATGCTGGGAAAAGATTTCTGCAAGAAGGTCAGTTAAGACATTCACATAATTATTATATTTTGTGTGTGGTGAGAACATTTAAGACGAATCATAGGTAAGATTTATTGGGCATTTTCTATGTGTCAGGCACCATTCTAAGCACTTTTTATGTACTAATTTATTTAATTCTGGCAATAATCCTATGAAGTAGTTCTTTAGTAGTACTAAAATTTTGATTTTATATGAGGAAACTGTGGGACAAATGCTTGCCAAACGTCACCTACGTAGTAGTGGGAGGAATCAGAATTTTGACAGAATCTGGTGAGCAAAAGGAAGGAGTCTGGGGTGACTCTGGAGATTGGGGAGCTGAGTAGAAGGTTGGGTCATTAGCCAAGACTGAGATACAGAAGTGCAGCAGGGGTGGTGGGGGGGGGGGGGAGTTTGACTGGATGGTTGTGAGTCAGTACATTTGGTTTTGGGTATAATATTAAGTTTGAAGAGCTGTGGGTGGGAAATCCAAATGGGTATGTCCAGCAGATAGTTGATAGTAAGTACTAGAATAATATTTGTTACTCTTTTAAGTGTGTTAAAATTAATCTTTTAAAAGAAATAGTTTTAATTTCTTTTTTTTTTTTCATATGTATTCATTTTTGAGAGAGAGAGAGAGAGAGAGAGAGTAGGGAAGGGGCAGAGAGAGAGGGGGACACAGAATCCAAAGCAGGCTCCAGGCTCTGAGCTGTCAGCACAGAGCCTGACACAGGGCTGGAACCCACAAACTGGGAGATCATGATCGAGCCGAAGTCGGATGCTTAACTGACTAAGCCACCCAGGCACCCCTAGAAAATACTGTTTTAATGTATACATTATGCAGCTGTAGTAAAACATAGGGGAGAATCCGTGATACTGTCTCCTAGCCCCCAAAAAGAAAGTGCTTTTAATAGGGTGAGATTCTTTGTGATAGTGTATCCTCTCTACATCAAGTCAGGAAGGTAAATGACTCTCTTACCTGGAACTTTGTGACATTGTTCGGCCAAACAGGAAGAGGAGAGGCATTGGTGATGAATGTGCACCCGCCCTATCGTGGGTGAATTGCCTTCATCACAAACTCCCCTCAACTCCCACCCTGTGCTCCAACATTCCAGCAAATGTTCCCCCGCCTTGCTCTAACCACAGGGTATTCCAGTTCAAACCCGGCAGTTTATGGGAACCGCTTTTGTTGAAGTCATTAAAGAAAGAAAGGCCTGTGACTTCTCTTTCCGACGCACCGCCTGTTTTCTGTGTCATTTCAGTCTCATTAATCAGCGCTGCAGCAAGGTAGACATCGCGCTGTGTATTTTACTGTCCCCCGCACAGCGGCTCCTGCGTCTCTGCCCCCAGGCCGGCGCATTGGGGAAAAAGAGGGAGGGAAACCATCAATCTTCCCAGTTGCACATGTCAACAGTGATTCCTTCCCCCTTCCTGTTGGCTGTCTCTCTCACCACCTGTGTTTAGAATTAGCATTGAAGCTGCTGCCCAGATGAATAAGAACCACTGTCCCTGTCACCTGCCCTGGTACGGGCCACCACTTCTGAATGAAAGCAAGAAGTCCGTAGGGCAATTATATTCATTTTGTGAACAGTGCAGGAAACAGAATCACACACCCCCTTAGAAGCTCATTAAAGCCTTACATTCAAGCAGATTTTAGGTCATGCATTCTAGCAGGTAGCATCATTTACTGGATCAGAGGAGTAAAAGCAAATAATTTCTTGGTGCCTTGCTGTATTTTCATAGTCTCCCTGTAAGTATATACAGCTGGTTGGTCTAGCCAGGTTCAAGTCCACTACTCACTAGCTACGCATTATTCTCTGAACCCCTCTGTGCCTCAGTTTCTTCATCTGTAAAACCGAGATGATAATACTACCTACCTCATAGGGCTTTTTGTGAGGATTAAATGAGGTAATGGATTCATAGCTTCTGTACTTTGCACATTGTAAGCACTCCAATGGTAGCCGTTAATTACCATAGTTAACTTCATTGTTCAAATAATAAAACCGAGGTTCAGAGAGGTTAAGTAATTTGTGCAAGTGATAGGAGTGCAGAAGGAATTTGAATTTGGCACTGAGTCCCCCAAACTCATGCCCTTTCTGTTAGACTACATTGTTTCCATTCCAGCTCTATCTTAGAGATAATTTCATATGTGAGCTTAATAATTCATTTAACTTTATTACCCATTATATGAAGCAAAAATGGTAACAAGTGACATTCCTGTTAGCACTAGACTCTTGTAATTACATCAATTAATATAATCAGGCTGTATGCAGAAAAACTATTTTAAAAATTTCACTGTACTAGGGCTCCTGGGTGGCTCAGTTGGTTAAGTGTTCAACTCCTGATTTCAGCTCAGGCCATGATCTCATGGTTCGTGGGATTGACCCCCATGCCGTGCTCTGTGCTGACAACACGGAGCCTGCTTGGAATTCTATCCCTCTCTCTGCCCCTTCCCTGCTTGCTCTGGCGCTCGCTCTCTCTCTCTCTCTCTCTCTCAAAAATAAATAAATAAACTTATTTAAAATTAAAAAAAAAAAATGGCTACAGAAGATGTTCTTGCCCTTAAAAAAAAAAAGTTAAACCATACAAACGTAACAAAAAGGAGGTCATTACCATCACTTGGGGTAACAACCATTGTTGTTAAAGTGTGTTCTTCCTTGTCAGAATTCATCTATGTAACAAACCCTGGTGGGCTAAGCATTGTTCTTGGGTCTTGAGGGGGCTGCTATTAGTATTCCCAGTTTACAGATGCGGAGGTTGCGTGACTTGCACAAGGAAACACATCTAGTGCACGGCAGAGCTGGTGTTGAACTCAGTGTCTGGCTCCAGAGTTGGACCCTTCACCCACTCTGCATGACTCTTAAATTCTTCTTAATTCTACTTAAGTTCTTCTTATCTCTTCCACAGGATTCCATCTCATAAAAATAAAATTTAATGTTATTTAATATTTCTCCTACTGATGGACATGTCGTTACTTGTGGCCCTCTCACTGTGAAATAATGTAGAGAATGCCAGGTATCCTTACGTTCTTGTATAAATATTTCTTTAGGACAGATTTCTATTCATTGAATGGTTGGATCAAAATATGTAAACGCTTAAAATTTTGACCTCCATAAATGGTCAGACAACTTAGAGCTTACTACATGCCAGGCACTAAGCACTTTACACTAATAAACGTATCACAGTCCTCCCCTCCCCAGCCACCCATTTAATAGATGCTCAAAACCATATAAGTCATAGGGGCCAGGGCTTCAACCCAGGCAACCTAATGTGAGCCTGCTTGTTACCATGGTTAATAACCAAACAAGTTATCATAGTCCTATTTTACTGCTTGACTTTGTCATTTTTCTCATTTACACTAAAGTCAAGATAGCGATATAGGCTGACACAAGGATCTGAACTGAAGCAGGTGTATTTGAAACATCCCCAGGAATTGTGTGAGTCTACAGGTTGCATGATGAGAAAGGCAGTCCTGGGTGGCGGGAAAATGAGACTTCTTTCTCTTGTTAGTGGTCAGGACAGTCAAAGAGATTCTTTTTTGGAAGGGACTGTATGCCAGGAAAATAACTAGAAGTTTTTTCTCCATTTATAACATGATAGCATGTAACAAATTCACACTGTGTCTCTCTCAAAGGTTCAGAACACTTGGGTTAGTCATGGAGTTATTTCCTACACTGTATAAGAATTTCCTGCATCTCTGCTTTTACATAGCCAACACCACCTGTTGTTTGTTGAGGTTTTGGTCAACTGAGTAACCATAAGACCTACCAACAACTGCTTAACTATTGAATCCAGACTGTCTCATAGGCATCAGAAGGACTTAGACTTTTCCAGGCAGGAAAATGGGTAGAAAAGAGCATTCTATATAGAGATCATTTTGTTTTCTCTCCATTACAATTCTGGTGTCAAAACCTTCTTGTGCGATTATTTTCTTGGTAAAGCCCAGGCTACATGTGCTTCCTGAATCCCTGAGCCATAAGGATTTATGGAACTGGACATTGCCAAGTAAGTCTACCTAGGCATCAACGATGATGTGCTTACTTGTTGTTACAGGTGTCTTTTCTCACCAATGTAGAGACTGTAACCATACCTTCATAATCTGTTGGTCTTCCCTGCTGCCAAATGTGATATCTGTACTGCCTGATGCCCAAATGGCTTCTGACCATGAATTAAGAAATAACTGTCTCAAGAGTTTTATTACCTTGAAATGTACATTATAAGCAAATGAACATACTTTGCACATTTTTACAGTGTGTGTGTGTGTGTGTGTGTGTGTGTGTGTGTGTGTATTTCCTAGCAGGTTGGCAGCTTTGGAGAATAATTATGTAGTAGTTGGCTTTGAACAGTGTTTTTTTCAATCTTGGCCACACATTAGAATCACCTGGGGAGCTTTTAAAACTCCCAGCGCTCATGCCAAATCCCAAGCTGATTAAATCAGAATCTTTGAGGATGGGACCCAGGCATCAGTATTTTTTAAAGCTCCCAGGTGATGACTGTGCAGCCAGGATTGAGAACTGTTGACCTAGAAGGTATCTTTTTTTCGTTCACAGCATTTTCATCTGTACTTCAGTTTAAGTGGTTGAAGTGAATTTTCAGAATTGTTGTTGGTGCCCCAAACCCCTCTCAAACTGGAGCATGCCCCAGAACTACTTGGAAAGCTTGTTGAAGCACAGATCATGTAACTCTTATTTCTTCTGGGATAAGCCCAGTCTTAGAATTTCTGAGTCGGTAGGTCTGGGTTGGGACCCAGGAGTTTGCATTTATAACAAGTTCCCTGTTATGGCAATGCTGCCGGTACTGGGGACACATTGTGAGAACATCTGCTCCAGTGCCTTCCTTCCACCTTCCCTCTGCTCTTTTCTTTGCCAGCAGGGGCTGGCCAGGGCACCTGTCCCCAGGGCCGCCTGTGCTGTCAATATCCACCTTAGGAAAGGGATGCTTGAGAATACCACACCTACCGCACCACCTCCAGTGAGCACACAATCGAATTTTAAAAGTCTACTCCTTATAGAGTAGTTGAGTGCAACTTCCTCCTCATTCCAGATCACCCTCTTAAACCTTTTATACATCAGAATCAGAGGCACCGCTGAGGGTTTTGGTGTCCCAGTATGGAACTTGGATTTCACTTTCCCACAGAAACAATTTTATGAATGGTGTGTAGGTACAGCTGAAATGGTGATGTTAAAACCATTCATCAAGAATATTGTGGGCTCAATGAGGCTTCAATGGACTGCCTTCCAGGAACTTAACCGCCATTTAAAGAACTGAGTTTCTGAGTTTCAGAAAACCAATTTTCAAACAAACTCATAGAACGTAACTTGTTTAGGAACTACATATAACTGGAACATTTGATTCATTTTGTTTATAGTTATTTTGCCCTTTACATTTTGGAGCCAAAGTGGGGTGGGGGAAGATTTGTCATTCATTCCACTAACATTTATTAGGTGCTCACAATGTACCTGGCACTGCCCTGTACTGGGAATATAAAGATGAAAAAGACAACTTCTGCCCTAGAGGAGCTCATATTCTAGAGGGAAAATATTTTCTAAGCAAATAAGAAAATATTTACCAAGTTGCCAGTGTGATATGTGCAATAATGAACTAATGAAGGAGGGATCTGTTCTGCCCTGGGGGCAGGGAGAGGGGTATGGTGGGTGGGGGGGGAGAGACTGGGTAGGGGAGGAGAAATAGGAAGGGGGGAAGGGAGGATGGGTGACTGTGTGTGTGTGTGTGTGTGTGTGTGCACGTGCGGGAGAGGAGAAGACATGTTTACGAGGTTTAGAATCAGGGAGAGACTGTTAGACCTTGAAGACCCAAGGGAGTTGCCCAGCAGAGAAGGGGATTAGGGCATACAGGACAATGGAACGGTCTGAATGCGGACAGGAATGAGCTCTACAGGACCGGCAGTAACCAGGTCAGCTCCTCACGTAAGATGATGGAGGATGCCTGGGAAGGCCGTTACTGGCCACACGAAGTTTGGACCTTAACCCAGAAGAAGAAAGGAGATTTATGCACACAGCATATATGGTGTTTGCATTGTTATCTCAGACCTTCTTTTTAAAGAACTTTCTTCTGTATGTGTCCCACTACCCTGAGGAAGACATTTTTTTTTCCCCCAACAAAATATTGATACTTAGAAAATGTCTTGAATCAAGCAGTTTTCAGACCTGTGCTCTGGGCACCCCCTCAGAGGCTGGGTGGGGTGAGGGTAAAAGCGCAGGGAGGGCCTCCCTCCCTAACTCTCCCATTATCCACCCACCTACCAAGTTTTTCTTTGGACTGCTTTACATGTTGGGCATATCTAGTGAGAATATTGCACTTGAAAATGGGTATGTAACTAAGAAAGGCTTTAAAACCACTGTAATCTAATCCTCACACGCTTAGTAATAGTTTAAGGACTTTGGTGTGCGTAGCCAAATCTCTCAACTGTGGTTCTGAGACCATCAGCTGAAGGCGGGACATCAGGCAGGCACTGAGGCCGATGTGTGACTGGTGACAGTGGTTAGGAGGGTAAGCCTTTAGTTGGCCACAAGAGGTAATGACAAAATCATTTGTCCCCAGAATGATCTAATACTTTAAGATCAATGTTTGAATTTTCTTATGAGGAAAAACTAACATTTTTGTAAGCATCTCAGATTATTCTTTACACTTTTAAAAGTTGAGGACTTCTCGATCCCTTGCCTGTGTTAACTGTTCCATTCAACATAAAAATACAATGTGCGGTGGTCATTGAGGCATTTATGTCAAGAATTTGACACTTGCTGATTTGGTTTAGCAAGTGGTGTCATCATTAGGAGTTAAAAGTATTTCTCACCACATACCATGTTACATTATAATTATTTGTCATCTTCATATAGTATGTTAATTTAGTTTTGATCACCTTTGCTATGAAAATTAAAGAGACTGGTTTATTCTGTACCTACATATAACCTTTGCATTTATTTTTATTTTTTAATCTATTTTTTAAAGTTTATGTATTTTGAGAGAGAGAGAGAGTGAGAGCATGGGGGAGGGACAGAGAGAGGGGAAGAGAGAGAACCCCAAGCAGGATCCATACCATCAGCACAGAGCCTGACGCAGGGCTTGAACCTACTAACCACGAGATCATGACCTGAACTGAAACCAAGACTCAGATGTTCAACCGACTGAGCTACCCAGATGACCCCATATAAGCTTTGCATTGAAATATAACTTAGCTGCCCTGAGGTGACAATGCAGTCTTTCTAGGGAGCTAGAGTCCCAGACCTTGTATTTTATCATCTGTCTCTGATGGGGAGACATTCGCTGCGTTGCTGTTTAACATGTAGGAAACAAAACAGAGAAGAAAGACCTGAAGAATATAAGCCCAGAGAGCTGTTGAAGTACAAAAGAAATCGCTACAGAAGAAAAGAACACAGTCAGTGTCCCAACCTGAGGCAGAGTGTCCTGTGGTCTGCGGCTGGGCTCTGGGGTTCTGGATTCTGGTCCCAGCTAGGTCTGCCAGTGTGTCCATGGCCTTTTGGTAAACATGGCTGTGACACACTTTGTCCTTCTGAGAAGCCTGTGTGTAGAGGCAGGTGTTGGTGGCTGAGGGTGCTCAAAGGCCGGGCCACCCCAGAGGCGAAGAAGTTCTAAACGGGTCACAGCCCAGTGTCGAGGGAGGGACCAAACTCAGAGCTCAGTTCTGGGACTGACCTCCCTGCCAGTGATTTCCCCCCACAGTGTCCTTCCCTAGAAAGTGTGGCCACTAGTGTCAACTCCATCAAGGACATAAGGTATGCACGAGTACCAGGAAGTACGCTCATCACAAGAAGGAACATGTATGCGCATAAGCCTTCCATTCCAGGCTAGGGACTGCACAGAGCACACAGGGAAAAGAGATGCGCAGCTCTTGAAATTCGGAAGAGGCTTAAGTAAGTCTGCAGGAGACATGTTAAAAGTCAAGTTTATTCCTTTTAGACTCTTTCATAGCCGAACAATACACATGAAGTGTTTATCATCTATGCCGTTAAGGAACTCACGGGGGTGAGTTAAGGAACTTTGGGGGTGACGTAAGACGTGCTTTCTCTTACACTGAATTAATATTTACTATATTGATTCCCAGGTCTGAGCATCTGGCTTCACTTCTGAGCAGAAATGAACCCATTTTTCTTGGTGCTGAGTCAGCATTTCCTCCCCAGACCCTCGGTTCTCCGGACATTCTGGAAGAACCGACTGTGGCCGAACAGTGAGCTATGGCCAAAGAAAGCTTCAGAGGGGCACCTGGCTTTTCCCGGCCATGGCTGAGATACTGTGTTTCTGTGCCGAGTCTCCTGTTTCAGCTCTTAAATCACTAATTGTTAGTAGAGATCTTTAAAAAAAAAAAAAAATGTTGAGGTGTTCAAGGAGCCTAAGATTGAAATAGTAGGGTGATGTATAGGATAGAATTGAGAAACACTGACAGAGAGCCAAGGAGTTGAGAATCTTAAGATGTATTTTTCTTTATACAAAATTAGAAGCACATATAGACTTACAGAAAGAGACTTTTAACCCAGTTAGTTAATAATGTTGGTGACTTTTTTTATCATACTCTGTGATAACGTGCCCTTTACAGACCCGGTTAGACACAGTGGTTGTTCCCCAAGGTTTTGGTGTTGACTATAGCTAAAACAGATGAGGTGAATGAATGATTGCTATTATAGCTGGCTACAAGCAGTCCTTGGTTATAAGAATCTTGAAATTCTTACTAGAAGCCCTTGGTTCCCAACACCATACCCAAGTCAAAGCTAGTAGGCAGCCTCCTTTGCATGGATTTTATTCACTTGGAATTAAAGACAGAAGCTCTTTTTAGCTAATTGCAAAAACTATCTTTTGCAATAATTGGCAGCTTCCGATGTTTCAATTGCTTTTGGGTACGGTAATTAACACGAAGATGGCCGTGAATTTTGGATACGCTCAGTACCTTAAGACAGGAGTGGTGTTAGCTACGTCTGTCAGATTGGTAAGTATGTTCTTCCTTTGATTTGAACATCCAGCCTCTCCTCTGGAAGATATCAAATCCCGGGGCTGAAGCTGCCCATCAGTAACACCGATTCTGCTACAAAATGAGCCAGTGAAGATATTGATTGGAAGTGGCATTTGTTAAGGAAACAACACCTGAGATAAAAATGAAACCCTCTTTTGTACAAAGCTCCTTGCTTATCCTCTGCACACTGCGATGGGATTGCAGCCCGATGCTCCGGACTCCCCATGAGAGCCTGTGGGCTAGTCCTGAAGCTGTTTTCTTTGTGGCTTGCCTCCTGTCCGCTGGGGAGCCCACGCTCCTCTCATTTTCATTCTTTTCCAGCTCTAGTGCTTTTGAACACAGAACCCCCATCCTCCAGCCACCCAGCCTCCACATTCCAGCCCCGTGATCTCATGGTACCCGGCAGAGCTCCCCTGCCATGCCGGCAGGCTGCCTGCTGACTCTTGCAGGGGGAGCAGATGGGAACATAAACTCGCCCGCAAGAGCAGGATGCTCTCTGTATATTTTTAAGACCAGGAATCCAGTTCTCATTTAGAGGCTGTATTTTTTTAATAGCTCCTTGAAAATTGAACAAAACCTTTCTTGTTGCTCTTATTTCTCGATAACATCATTCCCTCTATGTAGACATATAGAATCACAGAAACTGGAGAATGGAGAAGATACATTAGATCTTGTCTGACCCATCCCCGCTGGTTACAGTTCTTTTTTCCCACAGTCTGTCCTTTAGTGCTTTTCTCTTTTAGTTTTCTCAAGAATTAGTTTCTCCATTTCTCCTGGGGGAAGGATTCCTGAGTTTGACCATGGAGGAATGTATGTGCAAATATTCATAGTCTTTTTTTTTTTCAGCTTGATATTCCTACTCTTCATAGCCCTTTACATTAGCATAAACAGCCCCTCTTTATCCTAAGTCAAGTATTTCTGGATGGTATTTCTTTTCCTCTTCCATTTATTAAGTTCAGAGCTTGTTTTTCTGCTTTGCTTTCTCTCTTCATCAATCAGTCTCTAAAGCCCATTAATCATTTTTTTTTTTTTTTTTTTTTTTTTTTACCTCACTGAAAGCTCCTTTGCTTATTCCCATATCAGGAACCCAGGGCTGGTTAAGATCCCAAGGTACTGAAGAAGCCTCACTGATATGTGTTTATTCCATGTTAACTCACTCACTCTCTCTCTCTCTCTTTCTCACCCCCACCCCCCACCCCCAGCCTCGGTTCACAACCACAAACTGTTTCGACAAAAATGTTTCTAAATTATGATATGGGGAATTACTCGTATCAGTCATCTGAGGGCTGCGTGTGTGTGTGTGTGTGTGTGTGTGTGTGTGTGTGTGCGTGTGTGCATATGGTTTTAAGTGGTAAGATTATATTTGTTCTCAGTTACTTAAAAGATATTTTTCATATCCTTGGAGCCACAAATCTTTCAGGTCTCCTGAGTGCTTGGATCAAATGCAATTCTGGACCACAGAACTATGACACATCAGTAGAATGTAGCATTCTATCGTAGAGCTGTTATCTCAGAAGTAGACAGGAAAGTAATGACATACAGGGAAAGCAGACTGTATTTGTAGGATGTAGAATTCTTGAGGAAAGAGAAGGGCAAAGTTTAAATAGCCTTGGCCCTCACATATCTAAAGCAGATTAGCTCTTAAAAACTAGTTAGGTATATAGACTTTTTTCTTATATCACTTTTTTTTTTAATATCTCAGCTGTATTGAGGTATAATTGACAAGTGAAAGTGTAAGATATTTAAAGTGAACATCACAGTGATTTGATATGCACATGCCTTGTGAAAGGACTTCCTCTGCCTGGTGAATTAACATACCATCACCTCAGATGTTTATTTTTATTTGTTTGTTTTGTTCAGAATATTTAAGTTCTACTCTCTTAACAAATTACAGTTATACCATACAGCATTATCAAGTATAATCATCATGTTTTACCTTAGATCCTCACACATTATGGTTTCATGGATTGGAGGACCTAATATTATAAAAACATTACTTCTCCCCAAAGCAATCTATAGACTCAATGCAATCTCAATCACAAACCCCAACAGTGTGTTTTTTTTTCTCTTGAAACTGGACAAGGTGATTCTAAAATGTATTGAGAAATATAAAAAGCCAAAGATGAGTAAAATAACTCTTGAAGAAGGTAAAAAGACTCTCTCCACTGTGTGCCAAGACCTACTAAAAAGGCACTGTAGTGCTGACCAGAGATAGACACATAGACCAATAGGACAGACTGGAAAGACCAGATATAGACACAAGCATAAAAAGGTGCTTAATTTATGACAGAAGTGGCATTCCAGAGTAATGGTCAAAGACAGTCTTTTCCATAAAGGTACTGGACCAGTCTGATATATCCATGGGGGGGGGGGGGGGGGTTAAAAGAAATTGGATGCCTACCTCACACCATATGCAAAAAACTCCAAATGGATACACACTTAAATGTAAAAGATGAAACTTCAAAGCACACTCACACATGCATATACATATGCTTTATATATGTATACACACTCATACCTTTATGACATCAAGGTATTGAAAGATTTCTTATATGCCATAAAAATCTGTAGTCAAAAATCATATATTTGATAAAATGAAGAATATCTCTTCATCAAAAGATAACATAAGGAAGACACATAGCTACACAATGAGAGAACATTTTGGCTATACATGTAATTGATAAAATATTAGTGTCCAGAATATATAAAAATACTTAAATCAGTAAAAGACAATCCATTCTGAGAAAAATAGGCAAAATGACCTCAATAGGCTCTCCACAGAAGAGGAAATAAAAATAGCCAATAACCGTAAGAGTTCTCAATTTCCTTAACAACCAAAGAAATGCAATTAAACCATAATGAGATTCCACCTCATAGCCATCACCTTAGCTCAAAATAAAAATATTTAAAAAAAAATACTGGCAGTGTTAATGAGGATGGAGAGGGACAGAAATTGACAATAGAAATTGCAATATGTTGGGGCGCCTGGGTGGCTCAGTCGGTTAAGCGGCCGACTTCAGCTCAGGTCACGATCTCGCGGTCCGTGAGTTCGAGCCCCGCGTCGGGCTCTGTGCTGACAGCTCAGAGCCTGGAGCCTGTTTCGGATTCTGTGTCTCCCTCTCTCTGACCCTCCCCCATTCATGCTCTGTCTCTCTCTGTCCCAAAAATAAATGTTAAAAAAAATTAAAAAAAAAAAAAAAGAAATTGCAATATGTTACATAGTTAGGAGTAGTTTTAATACCCTGTAGTACACCTGAAGAGCCATAATGCCTACCTTATGACGCAGCAGTTAGGTATATACTCTAGAGAAGGTTGGCACACAGAACACAAAGGTGTGTTTTTTTTTTTTCTCCGTAACTTAATTTTTGGAAACTTGCAAGCCTACAGAAAAGTTGCAATATTAATACAATGAATGTGATGAAGTCTCCCTGGATAGAAGTAAGTGATACTTGCCCTGATATCCCAACTTCACTTACTAGCTGTGTGGGCAATCTGTAAAGATCTGTGAGCCTCAGTTACCTCCTCCGTAAATTGGAAGCAATAAAATGCCTGCCATGTTGGGTATTGTAAGAATTAAATGCATTAATGTATATAAAGCCCTGAGCATAAATGCCTATAACATAGTTGCCCAGCAAGTTATGGCTGCTGTTATTAATATTTTGTTGTTGTTAAAAGTGATAATGACACATTTTATTTTTTTCAGAACCTTTTAATGACAGCACATTTACTGACGTGTATTCATTTTTCGTGTTTCACTACAGAATGCAAAATTATTCCAGAGAAAAATAGCCTTTTTTTCATCCTCTTTTACTTTTTTCTTTCTCATTTTCCTATTACAACTTCAATATTAGAAAGTGCAAACCAGTGAGAATACATGCCCTTAACAAAAATTTTTTATAATTTCAAATAATATATAGAATTAAAAACTACTTTTGAAGAAATAAAAGTATGATTTTATCAAAAATAAAAGGAAATGGAAGCACAAAAAAACTTACATAACTTTATCAAGAAGCAACATTAGAAATAATGTGTAGGTTTTCTCATTTCTGGCCCAAGATCCTGCACACTGAGTTGTAATATCAGCAGTTATTTTTAAAGAAAACCGAATTAATTAAATAGCACTAGCTCTTAGCTCTAACGGTATGCCTTCCTTGCCTGGACAAAATGAATGAAATCACATGAAAAACCTTTGAAATCGCATTAAAAGCCCCTTAATCTCCAATGAAACTTGGTTCTGTGTCTGATGTCTTTCTCACTGACCCCCAGACCCACAGTCATCTTTTCCTCTTGGGAACTCCTGCCCATACCCCACTATTTATGGTTGCAAACAGATTACGATCATATTGCCACGTTGTACCATTACATATCTCTTCGTAAACATATCCTCTATCTCCAATTAGCTTGCATCTCCTGGGGATCCAGACCTTTTGTTATGTGCCTTTGTATGTTCTTGAGTGCAAAAAAAACAAAAAACAAAAAACCTACCCACATTTTAAATATCATTTTCTGTCCTTAGTAACACCTAACATAGTGCTTTGCACAGACACAAAATAAATGCATAAGGATGACGACTGTCAGATTGCAGTTGTAAAAAATAGAACGAGTCATAGCTATGGTAACACAAGCATAGGCTCCATGGATTCTGCCTCGAAAGCAAATGTCTCTCTTCCTCTGTTCCAGAAAGAAGCCGTAAAGCGAGTGTTCTCTGGCATTCAGCCTACAGGAATCCCCCACCTCGGCAATTACCTGGGAGCCATTGAGACCTGGGTGAGATTGCAGGAGGAACATGGCTCAGTGCTGTACAGCATTGTTGACCTACATTCCATCACTGTCCCCCAAGACCCGGCTGTCCTTCGGCAGAGCATCTTGGACATGACCGCTGTTCTTCTCGCCTGTGGCATAAACCCAGAGAAAAGCATCCTTTTCCAGCAATCTCAGGTCAGCTTCTCAGATGAGAACCAAGAAAACCTGTACTTTCGAATTATTTGAGGAAAAATGTGAATGGTTTATATAGCTCCTATTAATGATTCTTTTTAAATTGTTGAAGTGACTTCATCAGATGCAAAGATTTCATTGTATTTATTTTTATTTTATTTTATTTTTTAATGTTGATTTATTTTGGAGATGGAGAGACAGAGCACGAGTGGTGATGGGGCAGAGAGAGAGGGAGACACAGAATCCGAAGCAGGCTCCAGGCTCTGTGCTGTCAGCACAGAGTCCGACGCAGGGCTCGAACTCACGAGCCGTGAGATCATGAACTGAGCCAAAGTTGGATGCCCAACAACTGAGCCACCCAGGCACCCCTATTTTTATTTTTGATTTGAGAGAGAGAGAGAGAGAGCGTGAGCAGGGGAGGGGGCAGAGAGAGAGAGAGAGGGAGGGATAGAGAGAGAGAGAGAGAGAGAGAGAGAGAGAGAGAATGAGAATCTTAAGCAGGCTCTGCTCTAAGGGCATAGCCTGACACGGGGCTCAATCCCATGATCCTGGGATCATACCCTGAGCCCAAATCAAGAGTCAGAGGTTCAACCAACTGAGCCACCCAGGTGTCCCGCAATGATTTAATTTTAATGTTTACCCTGCATTCATATCTTTAAGTGTCATCATGAGGCAATAGTGTTTTTCACCTTTTCCTCCATTATACTTTACTTGCTTCGTATAACAAAATGTTGCATCTCGTTAGTACTTGTAACTCTGGAATTGTTTTTCTATCCTGGGTTGAATTCAAACTGATGAATTCATACTGTTGACTAATCTCCTGGTGATCAAGGATAGAATTTAGCAACCAGTGGTTTTGCATAATTCCATTTTGCTTTACTGGGTATTGCATTTGGAAGGCCTATTGGATAATTCCCATTGTTCATTCTTTGTATAATAGCTTTTGAGAAGATTTGAGAGAACTGGCTGGGAAATTGGAAGACCATGTCCATTCTCTTGAGTCCAAGCCAAGAAAGGCTTCAGAACAAAGCCAAAATATTTGACTCATATCGTCACTATGGATGAATCAGTTTACTCTTGGACAGGCAGATAGCCTGGACCAGAGACAGGGCACTTAAGAGACTCCCTAGCAAAGAAGATGAAAAATTTAACTGGATCATGCCCTCATTACATATCCACTTTAACGTTATGACAAAGCCCCAGCCCAAGAACAGTGTGTTAGACATGTTTTGGCACATGTTAACATGTATACATGTATGGTATATATATGTGTGTATGATGTGTTGTACATGTGGATATCTCCTTCCTTGATCATAAACTTCAGACAATCATCATTTTTTTTTAAAGAGAGAGAGACAGAGTGAGAGAGATATATCAGCAGGGGAAGGGCAGAGGGAGAGGGAGAGGGAATCTTAAGCAGGCTCCATGCTCAACATGGAGAGCAGTGCTGGGCTCTATCTCATGACTGTGAGATCATGACCTGAGCCAAAATCAAGAGTTGGACGCTGAACCAACTGAGCCACTCAGGAGCCCCTGACAATCATCATTTTTATGTACATTTTATCACCCGCAAAACTTAGTATAAAAATTCACAGTGACCATTTTAAAAATATGTAATAGGGGCGCCTGGGTGGCTCAGTCGGTTAAGTGTCCGACTTTGGCTTATGTCATGATCTCGCGGTCTGTGAGTTCGAGCCCCACGTCGGGCTCTGTGCTGACAGCTCAGAGACTGGAGCCTGCTCCAGATTCTGTGCCTCCCTCTCTCTCTGACCCTCCGCTGCTCATGCTGTGTCTCTCTCTCTCTCAAAAATAAATAAAAGCACTTAAAAAAATTAAAAATAAATAAAAATGAATAAATAATATGTAATAAATGAATATCTTCAAAAAATAAATAGATTTATCAGCTTAAAATGTGTTTCCAGCTTGGAGATAATGTGATAAAATCATAGCATCTAATCATTAAAATATCCATAAAGGCAACTTGTCTCAATTTCATTCCTCACAGTTGGCCTTTAGTCACACATAACTTTTCAAAGTCAGTCTTGGACTGATCTAATTGTTATAAGAATATAAATGTACTTGCTTATGTTGAGCATATACCTGCCTCCCTATAATTCCCATCCACTCATTTGACTTACGCTCTCTAAAAATGCAGAATAAATCAACTCTGTCTTCCACATGGCTGCTTTTCAAATACTCAGAGACCTTTATTATGCAATCTCTTTACCCTACAGATCCTTACCCCCATAGGTCTTAACCTTCTTCACGCTAGGGGTCCCATCTCAGGAACAGTCTGTCTCTCTGAAAGGAACGTGCCTGTCCTATATCACGAAACAATGTTTATTCAAACTCTTCACATCTGTCTCCAACATTATACTGCTGACCATCATTAGAGCCACTTTTTAAGTTACTTGATACCCCTTAAGTTCGTCTATTTTTTTTTCATCTAAGCTATTTTTGATAAACGCTCCCTTTTGATCCTTATGTGACAGACACTGTTTCTAAAAATGGTATTCCCAGTACCTACTTCCATACTTCTGGAAGGGGAAAATGTCTGTCTCCACAAAGTAACCACTTGCCAGACTGCCTTGTTAAGTGATGTTTAAAATTAAAGGCTCATTTACAACCACATCCAATGCTTGCACTTTGAGCTCATACCCCCAGGAATGATCACATTATAATTTTTTTTTTCCTTCTTTTTAAAGGATGTTTGGCAGTGATATCTGTAAGCATCTAAAATTTGTGATAATTAAGGTCTCTTCTTCAACATGATACTTTGTTGTTCAAAGTAGCAATAGAAAGAGCAGCCCACAGTATGGGAGACTTTGTGAGAACTCCCCCATAAGTGAGGGATAATGAAAGTCACCTTCCTTGTGATTCTTGTACAGCATGTGATACGCTCATTGGTTCCAATAGTGGTGGTGGGTCTATGTCAGAGACTGCAGGTCATGGTGTTGGCTGTTTCCTCAGTAGCCTCGATGCAGCCTCACAGTGCCTCGAAGCTCCCCTTCTCCCATCCATGACTGCAGCTCCCTCCGGGGAATTTGGGTAGCCTGCCAGTAAAATGTGAGGGAAGTACTCATCAGCCCATAGTCCACAGTTCGTCCCACAAAGACAATATGAGAAGACTTCCTCAGGTGTCTTTCTAACCTCAAGACATGTTTGGTCTGGGCCATTTCCTTCTTTAACTCAGACAACCCACCTTAGTACAACTGAGTGGATGGACTGGATGTTTTATCAGGTTTTCTTTCCTTGTTTAAATATTTAATAAAGAAAAATTTCAATATGTATAGAAGAGTAGCCTTTTGTGATTTGTCTCATCAAGGTGGTTTTTTGTGGTTGTTGAAGTATTTTAAAGCAGATAACACATATCATGGCCTCGCAGCCCCTGCATATTTCAGTGTGCCTGTCTGTAAACTGAGAATATTTTCTTCCATAGCCACAATACTGTCATCACACCCAACAAAGCTAATGATAATTCCATATGATCATCTACTACGCAGTCCGTATTCAAATTACGCTGAGTCTCCGAAAATGTCTTTTATATTTGGCTTGTTTGAATAATGGTCCACACGTTACATTTTTTTTGTATCTTTTGATTTGTTGTTCAAGTTTTATTTTATTTCCCATAGAGTTAATCCTCCACTTAAAAAGAATTAAAACCTTAGGTTTTTTTAGACTCCCACTTTTTTTCATGACTTTGATATGTTGATCAGCCTTTCCTTTATTTGCTATATAATTAGCTCTTTTGAGCACAAAAATAAGCCTTATTTTTTGTTGTTCCTTTTTCTTTGCTCTAATGTGTATTAGCTCATGTTTAGTGGCTATCCACCATGATTCGCAAAGTTGCTCATCGCCGTTTTTAATGCTTGGAATAGACCTATGCTTGTCTGGTGCCTGTAGAATGCCTGGACGTCAGTTCCCTCAGAATGGCCATAAAGCTTCTAGTTGTTCATGGAGGATGATGGGAAGTTCTTCCTCATGCTTTATCTTGAAAGTATGAAGGCATGTATTGGATTTGCTTCTTAGAACCATTCTCAAATAGAAGTATAATCAAACAAGCTAGTCTCCCTGAAACAGTTATTATTCTAGACATGTAGCCCCATATTTGCAGTGTTCTATTAAGTGAAAGAATCCTCATGGTGTTCATGTTTTATGTCTTACCATACAAAAATCAATAATTAATAACTGTCTTTATCAATCTGTGGAGTCTCCAATAGATGGAGACTGAAAAGAAAATGCTCATAGCATTTAGGAAAAAAATTGGAAGTCATGTTTATTAGAAAACTAATTTTTTTTTTATTTTTTTAACGTTTTTTTTATTTTATTTTTGGGACAGAGAGAGACAGAGCATGAACGCGGGAGGGGCAGAGAGAGAGGGAGACACAGAATCGGAAGCAGGCTCCAGGCTCTGAGCCATCAGCCCAGAGCCCGACGCGGGGCTCAAACTCACGGACCGCAAGATCGTGACCTGAGCTGAAGTCGGACGCTTAACCGACTGAGCCACCCAGGCGCCCCGAAAACTAATATTTTTAAATATATAAGATTGGAAAAGCCTTTTCATGTGTATGATATCTCTTTTAATCCTCAAAAGAGCACATGAGTCAGGGATTACTGTTCTTTCACAGGTTTCACATTAAGGTATGAAAATGTTCAGTAAATTATAAAATGTCCTCAGAATCATCTCTGAGAGGTGCCTGATACCTAGTAACAAATGTAGCTTCTTAATTTGACCTGTCATACAGGTGGCAAATCCAGGACTCTTTTTTTCCTCCTAAGGCACCACTTTTGGAAGGTATTCTCATGGGAGAGAACCTTATTCTGCCCCCCCACCATGCCTTTGCCTCAGTAGCTAGCGTCTGGGGGACAGCAGAGAGCCAGGGCTGACCTCGAGGTCCTCACTGTTTCTTGCTTGGACAGTTATATCACCCTTCCACTCCTGCCTCAGGCCCTCATATCAGCCATCCTTCCCCCACATTGCAGCCACGGTCATCTTTCTACTTCAGATACCTCAGCACCTCTCTCCTATCCTCAGGTTAAAAATCTAAACTCAAGGGGCCCCTGGGTGTCTCAGGTGGTTAAGCGTCCGACTTTGGCTCAGGTCATGATCTCACGGTTTGTGGGTTCAAGCCCTGCATCTGGCTGTGTGCCGATAGCCTGGAGGCTGCTTCAGATTCTGTGTCTCCCTCTCTGTCTGCCCCTCCCCCACTCACAAGTGTCTGTCTCTCAAAAATAAACATTAAAAAAAAATTTTTTTTTAATCTAAACTCAATTTCTAGAAAGCCCTTCAAGAATGAGGCCCCTGATATGTATTTATAAAATATACCTACATATGGGACGCCTGGGTGGCTCAAGTCGGTTAAGTGTCCGACTTCGGCTCAGGTCATGATCTCACGGTTTGTGAGTTCGAGCCCCGCGTCGGACTCTGTGCTGACAGCTTGGAGCCTGGAGCCTGCTTCTGTTCTGTGTCTCCTTCTCTCTCTGTCCCTCCCCAACCTGTGCTCTGTCTCTCTATGTCTCTCAAAAAATAAATAAATGTAAAAAAATTAAAAAAATATATACCTACATATTTTGTATTTATATATTATAAAATATTTTTACATATTTTTATACATTGTATTTATTATAAAATAATCTATATAATTTATATACATAAGGGGATATTATTCAGCCATAAAAAGGAATGAAATCTTGCCACTTGCAACTACATGGATAGACCTCGAGCATATAATGCTAATCAAAATAAGTCACTGAAAGACGTACCGTATGATTTCACTCATGTGGAATTTAAGAAACAAAACAAAGGAGCAAAGTCAAAAAAAAAAGAGAGAGAGGCAAACCAAGAAACAGACTCTTAACTATAGAGAAGCTAGTGGTTACCAGATGGGAGGGGATGGAGGGATGGGTGTAGTAGGTGGTGTGCAGTAAGGAGTAAGTACCCTTGCGATGAGCACCGGGTGATGTATGTTAAGTGATAAATCACCATATTGTACACGTGAAACTAACATTACACTATATGTTAACTATACCAGAACTAAAATTAAAAACGTAATTAAAAAAAAAAAAGAACAAGGCCCCTAAGAACATCCGTCCGGTGTTGTTTCCACTCTACCACTTTTCATTCATCAGGTTGTTTTTGTTCAGATGATCTGATTAGCTTTTACTAATAACTCTTTAAAGCAAGAGTTGGGGGAGGTTCTGGTTTTATTTTGAGAAAATTTGATAAATCAGTTCTTAACTTTCAAAGCAGATAACTTAGAGGTCAGTTGTCTACTTAACAAGGGTTTTTGTTAGGTCCTTTCTTTGGGAGTTTTATAATGCATTCAAGCATTTAATTGATCATGAAACATGTAACCAAGAGGGTAGGGATTTAGAAAACAATTGTACTTCAAGCCAATGCCAGCTAAAATTAGATATACCTTCATTACTCTCCCCATACACTGTTATTTACAAATAAAATTAAGAATTTTGGGGGCACCTGAGTGGCTCAGTTGGTTGAGTGACTGATTCTTGGTTCCGGCTCAGGTCATGATCTCACAGCTCGTGAGATCGAGCCCCACATCAGCCTCTGTACTGACAGCACATAGCCTGCTTGGGATTCTCTCTCTCCCTCTCTTTCTCTGCGCCTCCCCCACTCATGCATGTGCTCTCTCTCTCTCTCTCTCCTATACTAAATAAACTTTTTTAAAAAAGAATTTTTGAAATTGCGAACTAGAGAAAAAATTTTAATTATATAGCGCCCTCTTTTCGTGTATTATCCATTGTGTTAAGCAAAGTACTTGAAGCTAAATCCAAGACTCGTTCCCCAGGTGCTATTGTTGTACATGGGAGTAAGTTCTAGCAATCATTTGAAGTAGGGAAGGAATTTAGCTGTGCTATAATGCTTATTTTACCAATAATTTTCATTTCCAATCCTCTGCATTCTTTCTCAGCAGTCTGACTGAAACAATTTAGACTTATTGAAGATTTTTCTCATTATTTTCTTTTTCTTTCTCTCCCAGTGGCCTCTAGTCATGGTGCTTCCCCTAAAATATGTTTGCCATATGTGGGGAATTTTACAGAGCCTCTCTTCTGAAAGGTGTGTGTATGTGTGTGTGTGTGTGTGTGTGTGTGTGTGTGTGTGTGAGAGAGAGAGAGAGAGAGAGAGAGAGAGAGAGAGAGAGAGAGAGACTGAGAAGGAGAGAGAGCAAGCAAGCCCACTTGTGTGTGTGTTTGGCAGAAGTTTCCATCCCAATGCCAAAATCAATGGTCTTTTATTTCCAGCAGGCCTCAGTGCACATCCAGTCTGATTCCCACAGATGTCTCTGAGGTGCACCTCTCCACATCTTTAGTTGTTACTTTCCTTGTGAACTAATCACCCTGCGGATGGAAGATAAAAGCTGGAGTTCATAGCTTTAGGCGCTGGCTTTCTGCCAGAGCCGGGAGAAAAGGACAGTTTCGGCCAGCAGACAGTATGTTAACAGAGAGCCCCAGCACTGTCCAGGGAAGAGTTGAGGGAGAAGAGTGGAATCTACAGCTTTGGAACGTGGCTTCAGTCTCTAATTAGAGTTATGTTTTGTTTTCCAGGAAACTAAAATCAATAATAGTAATAATAATAATAATAATAATAAAAAGGATAGTAAATAGTAACCAAGCTCTCACATGTATCCTGGCTCATGTACACAAACAAAAGGTGTACCTGACCCACTGTCCCTCATCTCAGAGGTGTGAGACCCCCAACACTTAAACTTGCACAGACAGTCTCATGTTTTCACTTACCCAGGAATTTTGGAAGCCTATTTGACAATACATATTTATAGTTGTTGAACTCTCAAAGTTGTTAGGCTACCAACAACAGGTGCAACATACAACTCAGAAAGAAAGTAGGGGCCCCTGGCTGGCTCAGTCGGTAAAGCACGCGACCCTCGATCTCGGGGTTGTGAGTTCGAGCCCCACGTTGGGTGTGGAGATCACTTAAAAAATATATACGTTTTGTAAAAAAGAAAGAAAGCAAGCAAACATCCGTAAAGATTAATGGACTTGAGAAATCAATTTATAAAATTGCCATTACCTCCAAAGTTTCTAGGGAGAGACAAAGGATCTGAATGGCTCATGGTATAAATAATAGAGAGAAGTTAGGAAGATTACACAACCAAACTCCCCAAGTATTTCTTTGTCTAAGAAGTTTCCACTGGTACCACTTGCTCGCCTGGATTGATACTCCCTGTGACGTCATGAGCAAGCTACAGTAGTTTTGCTGCCTCCATCCTGGACCACAGGATTAAGTCGTATCATAATGATACTTTCAGGAAGAGTTCTATTTTACTATCCTAGCAATAGTGGAAAAAGTACAGGTTTTACAGCCAGCTATAGTTCGCCTGAATCGCACTGTGACCTCTTTTTGTTGTCACGTGCTGGGCAAGTTCTCTGAACCCCTGTTTTAATGTCTAGAAGAGGGATATTTAAATAATAGGACATATCATACCTGGTAAGTGTTAACTTTCTTTCTTGCCCTACCCCACTACACACAATACTGCTCCCACCGAGGCTTCTTGATACCGTGAAGATTTAAGGGTGGAGTGGAATTGGAAAGTGCAGCTCAAATGAATGATAGTACCTATCTTCATACTCAGTAATCAAATATTTTCTGAAAAGTTTATTGTTGAAGGTTTTGGGGGAGCTTCTTAAATAGTTCAGGGTGCCTGCGTGGCTCAGTCAGGTAAGCGTCCGACTTCAGCTCAGATCGTGGTCTCACGGTTTGTGAATTCAAGCCCCACATTGGACTCTCTGCTCTCAGCACAGAGCCTGCTTCAGATCCTCTGTCTCCCCTCTCCCTCTGCCCCTCCCCTGCTCAAGTTCTCTCTCTCAAAAATAAATAAGCATTAAAAAAAAAAAAGAGTTCAGATATTCAAAAAAGCAGGAAGATGAATGGTTGCTTTTTGCAATGCTAACCTTTGGGCATACTTACTTATTAATGCTTTTTGTTTTTTAAGAAATTAGGAGTATATTAGGAGTATAGTAAAAACTTTCTATTTAGCTCCCTCTAATCCCATTCCACTTGCTGCCTCCCCAGAGGTAACCACTGTATTGAATTTGATATTCACCATTCCAATGTATGTGTTTATATTTTTATTGCATAGGCTTTAGCCGTAACAGTCCATATTATTAATTTTTCCTGTTTTAAAACTTTATATAGGTGGTGGTATGCACATAGCTTCCTGCATCTCCAGTTTTGTGTGCAACATTACTGGGCTGAGATTTGTTCATTTTGACTGCTCTCGATATTCCACTGTCTGGCTCTATCACAATTTATCCATTTCCCCAGTAAAGAATATTTAGATTTTTTTTTCTCCAGTTTTTTGTTATTATAAACAATACTATAGCATGCTCGTATATGCCTTATGTGTACGCCTGAAAGAGTTTTCTAGGTATGCGTACCTAAAGTGGGATCATGACAGTGTGTGACATACATCATCAGCTTTACTGGATATAGCCAGATTGCTCTCCAAATTGGCATTCCAGTTTATATTCCTACCAATAGAAAAGGAAAAGAGAAAATACTCCGTGTCTACCATGTGAGCACGCAGTGGAAAGCAGCTATCTGCACACCAGGAAGAGAGCTCTCACCAGAACCTGACCCTGCTGGTACCCTGAGTTTGGACTTCCAGCCTCCAAAAATGTGAGACAATAAATTTCTGTTGTTTAAGCTACCCAGTGTGGGGTATCTTGTTATGACAGCCAAGCAGATTAATACAGAGCTACTTAGCCATTACCATAAGTGGAAGGCTTGTGCTTGGATAGGAAATTCAATATTGTTAACATGTCAGTTCTCTCTAATTTGATCCATAGATTCATTGCAATCCTAATTGAGATGTTGTAGACACTGACAAATTGAATTTGAAATGTATATGGCAATACAGAGTACTTAGAATACCCAAAACAGTTTTGAAAGAGAAAACACAGTTGGAGGACTGATACCACCTTTCCTTAAGACTTACTCTAAAGCTACAATAATCAAGTGAGTGTGGTCTTGAGATAAGAATAGACTAATAGATCAATGCAAAGGAATAGGGAATCCAGAAGTTTACCCACATCCAGAAGCCAAATGTTTTCAACAAAAGTGTCAAACCATTTCAGTGGGAGAAAGATAGTCTTTAAAGCAAATGGTTTTAGGTGTCCAACTGGATATCCATATGGGGAGAGGGGAATGAACCTTGGCTCTTATCTTACACCATTCACAACACATCGACCTAAAACTACCATAGACCTAAATGTAAATGTGAAAACTATAAAACTTCCAGAGGAAATCATGGGGGGAATCTTCCAGACCTTGAGGGTAGGCAAAGCCTTCTTAGAAAGTACAAGAAAAGCATTTAACTTAAAAGAAAATGTTAATACTTGTTTGAGTTCCTGAAAAGATAAAGCTTCTGTTTTTTTTTTTTAATTTTTATTTTAGAGAGTGTGTGAGCAGGGGAGAGGGCCAGAGGGAGAGAGAGAATCCCAAGCAGGCTCCATGCTCAGCATGGAGCCTGATGGGCTTGATGCAGGGCTGAATCCCCTGACCCTGGGATCATGACCTGAGCCGAAATCAAAGAGTCAGATGCTCAACCGACTGAGCCACCCAAGCGCCCCAAAGCTTCTATTTTTTGAAAGACACCATTAAGAAAATGAAAAGGTGAGCCATAAAGTAGGAGAAAATATTTTTAATACACGCATTTGACAAACTCTGTGCCAAATATATACAGGACTCTTAACTCAGTAAGACAGCCTAATTTTGTAATTGGACACTATATATTGAACAGACATTTCACAAATGAAGAAGTAAGCACGTGAAAAGCTCAACATCATGGTTGTCAGAGAAATGTAAAATAAAACCACAGGCATATACCATTTCACCCACTTGGTTGACTAAAATTAAAAATACTGGCAATACTAAATTTCAGTAAGGTTATGAAGCAGATTGAACTCTCATACATTGCTAGCAAAAATATAAAATAGCAGTTTCTTACAAAATTAAACATGTTTACCCAATGACCCAGTAATTCCAGTCCTGGGTATTTTCCCAAGAGAAATGAAAACATTGCCTACAAAATGACTTGTACACAAATGTTCATAGTATTTTAGTTGTAATAGCCCCCCCAAATCCTAAACACCCATCAACGAGTAAATAGATAAACAATTGTAGAATATTCAGTTAATGGAATACTATTCAACCATGAAAAGGAGTATATCACACTGTGGAGGAGTCTCAGAAATATTATGTTGCTAGAAGCCAAGCACAGAAGAGTTCATATTATATAATTCCATTTACAGGCTTTTCTAGGATAGGCAGAACTAATCCATAATAACAGAAAACAGGTCAGTGGTTTCCAGGAGCAGGGGTGAGGGATTTGTTGCAAAGGGGTATGGAGGGAACTTTTGGGGGACATTGAAATGTTCTTTGTCTTGATGGGTGTGGTGCTTACACATGTAAATTGGTCAAAACTCATTGGACTGAACAGCTAAAATAGGTACATCTTACTGTGTATAAATTATGCTCCACCAAAGTTGATATAATATAAAAAAAATTTTTTTGAAATAAGTAGACACTCTGGATGTTGTTATATAAGTCAAAAGAAAAAAGAACCATGGAATTGTGTACAAACACTACAGGTATTTCAATGTAGCTGTTGTTCAGACATTTAAAATGGCACAGACAAAACAGATATGGCATGAAAATGTCATCCAATCTTTGAGTCATCCATTCACAGTGAAGCCAAGAATCAACCTGCTCACAGATTTAGTAACTAAACAAATTATTTGATTTGTTGAGGTAGCGTGTTCCTTGTATGTCTTCAAATGGTACAGATTGTAAACCAGCCAGAAGCACTGTGAAACCAAGTGTTACAACTATTGGCATCCCTCCAGGGAAAGTGTGAGAGCAATGTGCTTATTAGGACAGTGTTTAGAATTAGATTGAAGGGATTTTTTTTAATTTTTTTTTAATGCTTATTTATTTTTGAGAGAGACAGAGACTGAATGCGAGCTGGAGAGGGGCAGAGAAAGAGAGAGACACAGAATCCAAAGCAGGCTCCAGGCTCTGAGCTGTCAGCACAGAGCCTGACACAGGGCTTGAGCCCACAGCCATGAGATCACCACCTGAGCCGAGGTTGGATGCTTAACCAACTGAGCCACCCAGGCGCCCCTAGATTGATGGGATTTTAACTGCCAAGAATTTCGGGAAATTTTAGTCAAAAACTGAAAAGAGCTTAAAATAAGAATATGAAAACCATCTTATAATTTAAGATTTTCATTATTTTTGCTTTGAAATTGATGTGTTTCCTTGTCTAAACATTGTTTATCCAAATCAAAGCAAACAAAAACTATGTAGGGAGAGCCATCTTTTACAAATATATTTTCTCTCTTTTTTTTAAGACCTTATTATTAAGTAATCGCTACACCCAATGTGGGGCTCAAACTTACAACCCCAAGATCAAGAGTTGCACGCTCCACCGAATGAGCCAGCCAGGCACCCCTACAAACATATTTTCTACTTCGTTATGTCACAGGATTATGAACACAACGAAGTGTTTGTGTTTTTAATGAAGTGCAACGTGACCCCTTACCTGGGCTTAGTCTGTTCTTACTTCTTATACTTCTTTACTTCTCTGATTCACTGATACATAGCCACTTCTTCCTTTTAGGATTTTCTCTTGACTCTAATGATAGGGCAGTAATGTATTTTTCTTCTACTCCTCTGATCATTTGTTTCATTTACTGACTCTCTTGAATCTGCAGTTCTGTCCTGAGATAAAAATCTCTCCATATATATTCTACCCTCCTAAAGTCATACCTCCTTCTATAACTTTCAGCCATTTTCTCTCCCGTCTTTGCTGCCAGCGCCTACCTTTCTTCTTAATTCTACACTTGCACTTCTAGCTACCTTCCAGGCATCTCTATCTGGATTACTTTCCCAAATCTCAACTTCAACATACCGGAAACCAGGGCTTTCCTTTTTGCCTCTGACCAGTCCCTCCACCTGATTTTTTTAAATAATTTGAGGCGAGATTCATGTAACATAAAATTAGCCATTTTTCCCAACTTGAGAAATAGGTTTAATCTGTATGTTTTTCTTTACACAGTATTTTTAAAAAATAGTGGTAAAATACACATCACATAAAATTTATCATCTTAACCATTTTTAAGTGTACCATTCAGAAATGTTAAATACAGTTCCACTGTTGTGTAACCAATCTCCGTAACTTTTCATCTTAGAAAACTAAAGCTCTGTACCCATTAAACAACAATTTCACATTCTCCACCTCCTCCAGTCCCTGGTCACCAACTTTCTGTCTCTATGAGTTTGACTACTCTAGGTAATTCGTATAAGTAAAATCATACAGTATTTGTCTTTTGTGACTGTCTTATTTCACTTAGCCTCATGTCCTCAAGGCTCATCTGTGATATAGCATGTGTCAGAAATGTTTTTGTTTTTAAGGCTGAATAATATTCTGTTGTATGCATATACCTCATTTTGTTTATCCATTTGTCTGCCAAAGGACATTTGTGTGTCTTCCACTTATTGGCTAGTGTGAATATGGGGGCACAAATGCTTGAGACCCTGCTTTGAATTTTTTATATCTAAACCCAGAAGTATGCTGGATCATATGGTAATTCTATCTGTAATTTTTTGAGGACCACCTTACTGTTTTCCATAGTAGTTGGACCATTTTGCACTCCCAGCAACAAAGGTTCCAATTTCCCTGTCCTCACCAGCCCTTGTTATTTTCTGGGCTTTTTGTTTGTTTGTTTGTTTGTTTTTGATAGCAGCCATCTAATGGATATGAGGTGATACCTCATTGTGGTTTTAATGTGCATTTGTATAATGATTAGTGATGTTGAGCATCTTTTTATATGCTTGTTGGTCATTTGTATATCTTCGGAGAAATGTCTATTCAAGTCCTTTGCCCATTTTCTTAAATCAGACTGTTTGTTTGTTGAGTTGTAGGAGTTATTTTCTCCCATTTTGTAGGTTGCCTTTATGCTTTGATTGTATATTCTTGATGAAAAAAAGGTTTTAATTTCGATGTACTCCCAAAAAACCTCCATTATTTTGTTGGACCTAAATTCCCAGGGCTATTGGACATGCCCACACAGAAATTTAAAATAGAAGCTACTAGAAAATGGATTTTATTTTTTTTAATTTTGTAAAAGTTTTTATTTATTCATTTCAAGAGAGAATCCCGAGCAGGCTCTGCACTGTCAGCACAGAGCCTGATGGAGCATTCGAACTCTGGAAATGTGAGATCTTGACCTGAGCCGAAACCAAGAGTTGGACGCTTAACCGACCAAGCCACCCAGGCGCCCCAAAATTGGATTTTATTTACAAAATAAGCAAACTGCCTGCCATCAAGTTCTGTACAGGATAGCTAACACTCTTCCTTCCTCAAGGTAGCCAGTTTTGAGAGTTGCTTGTGGTAGATTGTTACTGTTTTAACTATTCATGTTCATTTCCTGTAAGAACAGGGATCAGCCAACTTTTTCTGTAAAGGCACAGATAGTAAATATTTTAGGCTTTGCAAGCCACATGCAGTCTCTGTCACCCCTGCCATCACCACCACCTCTTCTCCTTTTCCTCCTCCTATTTTGCCTTCTCCTCCCTCTCACTCTCTTTTTTATTTGATTATCCTTTATTTATTTTTGAGAAAGAGAGAGACCAGGGGAGGGGCAGCAGAAGAGGGAGACAGAGAATCCCAAGCAGACCCTGTGCTGTCAGCCAGAGCCTGACGTGGGGCTCGACCCCACAAACTGAGATCATGACCTGAGCTGAAGTCAAGAGCTGGACGCTTAACCAACTCAGCTACCCAGGTGCCCCTATTTGATTACCCTTTAAAAATGTAGAAACCATTCTTAGCCCATGGATTGAACAAACACAGTCCACAGGCCAAAGGCCTGTGAGCAGTAGTTTGCTAACCCTAGCAATAGTTTGCTAGTAGTATGAGGATTAAGTGCCCTTATCCACTGGCATGTGACTATGAGTGCATCCTATAGGAGAAGTGTCTATTCCTACTCCACTGATGTTGGGTTCCTCCATATGACAGTAAAAAGTGAGTGGGCATTGTCTACATGATGCCTAAACAGAACCTTTAAAAACAATTTCCTGTTTGTTATAACTCTGCTGCTCTTTTCTCCTAACTTGAGAATGGCATGTTCCAGATAGGGAATACTCCTTCCGTTTGGGTCTTGGAATGAGAAGGTGTATAAGATAGAGCTATAGCCAGCCTTCAGCTACCAATATATAATGTGTATGAGAAAGAAGCCATTGCTCTAAGCCATTTTTGTTGGGGGTTACTTGTTACTCAGCATAGCCAAGAAATAGCTGGCTAATATAATGCAATAGGTTTTTTTAAATCCATATATACACACATACGTACATATACACAATAAGCAATACAGTTTAGATGGGGATGACTTTTAACTCAACTGCAGGCTGATAGAAGCTGTTTACTTAGCTTTGGAAATATTGGACTAGAAAACATATAGAAAAAATCCAAATGTGTACACATAAATACTGACAGTTGAAGAGAGTGAGTGAGAGTTTATCATTGATAACATACTGCTTTTAATTAAGATCAGATCCCCAAACAACGTTCTGTGAAGGGGATTTGTCATGGGGGATGATGAGTCCAATAAAAATACTCAGCCTGAAATTGTTGGTTTTGAGAAGATATGATAAATGGGAATTTGTGAGTCTGAATGATCTTCCAAGTGTTCTAACCAAAATTTACAGGGCCTGATTCCTGGGAAGATCACAGTGTTTCTATGGGAAATAGTAAAATCCTGAGGGACACTGAGGGTATTTTAGACATTTGATCCACTATTTACTGAACCAGCTAATTGCTTGAATGCATTTGATTGCTACCTAACAGCTATAGCTTTGGGAATCATGGTATTCTATGTTCTTTTTGTTAATTAGATATTTTTAGAGAATAATGTAACACACATTCATGTTTCCAACAGCAAGGGTGACTATTGTTAACATTTTGTCATATTTGCTTGACTTTCTTATATTAAAAAAATGATTATGAAGTTGAGGTCCCCTTTAATTCTTCCCCTTGCCACTCCCCACACCCCTCCTCCCTGCATCCCTTTTCTCTCTCCCCAGGCAACCAAAATCATAGATTTGGTGTGTGTCAATCTAGCCAATCTTTCATACTGGTTTTCACATACAATTTCACGACCAATACATAATATTTTTATTTGTATGGTTTTTAAAAATTATATAAGTAATGCCATATTGGGGTGCTTGTAGCAATTTTCTTTTCTCATGCAGCAGTATGTTTTTGTGATCTCACATTTATCCATATAAATCTAGTTCATTTCTTTTATGTGTTGTGTAGTGTGCTATTATATAAATATGCCACACTTTAGTTAGACATTTCCCCATTAATCAATCTTTAATTTCATGCATGCATTCATTTAACAAATATTTATTGAGCACTTACTGTGTTCTTGGTACTCTGCTAGGTATTCCCATTGCTTTGCCACCATGGTACTCATAACTATAGTAAATTTTCCAAACATAAGGTATATGAGGTGATAGTTATTCAGAAAAACATTAAGGGACATTAGGAGTGTCACTGAGGGAGACAGATTGTTATGTTAAACAGTGCAGTGTGGTGAGCCTCCTTAATGATATTTTAGCAAAAAACTTAAGGTGAAGGAGTCAGCCAGGTGGCTATCTGGGAGAAGAGAATTCCTATCACAAAAAAGAGCCCTTGCAAAGCCCCTAGGGTGGGAACATGCCTGGTGTGTTCAGGGAACCCGAGAAGGCCAGCATGGCTGGGGAAGAGGGAGCAGAGAGGGAGGAGGGCTGGAGGACTGCAATCACAGAGGTTACAGGGTTGAACAGGAGTCGATGATCGTGCCTGGTCATGTAGGCCATTATAAGGACTTTGGCTTTCACTCAAAGGAAACGGGAAGTGCTGGGTTTTGAACAGAAAAGTCGCATGATCTATGTTTTTAAAAGATCAGTTCAGCCGTGTTGAGAGTAGATTGTATGAGCAGTCAGGTGGAAGCATGGAGACCAATCAGCACGTTATTACAGTAATCTAGGTGAGGGTTGATGGTGCCTTGGACCAGGGTGCTAGCAGAAGTGTTAAAAAGTGGTAAGATTCTGAATATATTTTAAAGGTAGAATTAACAAGATTTGCAGATGGATTAGATGTGGAGCGTGAGAGAAAATGAGGGGTGAGAATATCTCCAAGGTTTTTGCCTAAGTCACTGCAAGGATGGAGTTGCCACCAACAGAGATGACATCTGTGGACAGAACAGGTGCAGGATGGAAGAGTGGGAAGTCAGTTTGGGATGTGTTGAGTTTGAGGTGTCCCCTAGGTATCTATGTAAAGATGCTCGATAGTATATAAGTCTAGAGTTCAGCAAGGAGGTCTGGCTGAAAGTACAAATTCAAAGGTCATCAGTTATATAGATTGTATTTAAAACCATGATTACAGGGGCGCCTGGGTGGCTTAATTGGTTGAGTGTCTGACTCTTGCTTTCAGCTCAGGTCATCTGATCTCACGGTTCGTGAGTTTGAGCCCTGCGTTCGGCTCTGTGCTGACAGTGTGGGGCCTGCTTGGAATTCTCTCTCCCTCTCTCTCTTTCAGCCCCTCCCCCACTCGTGCTCTCTTTGTCTCTCTGTCAAAAATAAAATAAACTTAAAATAGTATATTTCCAGGGTTGTGCATCCATCACCACAATCAATTTTAGAACACTTTGTCACTCTAGAAAGAAACGCTGTGTCCATTGCCCTCTCCACCCACTCCCTGGCAACCAGTATACTCTTAACCTTGTCTTCTGTGGATTTGCCTTTTCTGAACCTTTCATAAAAACGGAATCATACAGCGTGTGTTATTTTGTGATTGGCTTCTTGCATTTAACATAATGTTTTCAATGTATATCCATGTTTTAGCATTATCAGTACCTCATTTGTTTTTATTGTTGAATAATATTCCACATTTTGTTCATTCATCAGTCAACAGACATTTGGGTTGTAACCACTTTTTAGCTATTGAGAATAATGCCGCCATGAACATTTGTGTAAAGCTTTTCGTATGGATATATGTTTTCAGTTTTCTTGGGATACACCTAGGAGTGAAATTGCTAGTCATAGGGTAGGTAAATCTATATCTAACATTCTGAGGGACTGTTAAACTGTTTTGAAAGTGGCTGCATCACTTTGTGTACGAGGGTTCCACCATCAATGTATAGGGATTCCAAGTTCTCCATTTCCTTCCCAAAACTTGTTATGGTCTGTCTTTTTTTATTTTAGCTATTCTAGTGAGTGTGAAGTAGTATTTCAATGTGGTTTTGATTTATCTTTTCCTAATGACTAATAATGTTGACCTTCTTTTCATGTGCTTATTGGCTGTTTATCTTCTTTGAAGAAATATCTTTTCAAATCCTTCTCATTTTTTACTTGGATTTATTTGTCTTTTATTGTTGAGTTATAAAGCGTTTTCTTATATATTCACGATACAGTTCTCTTATCAGATGTATGATTAGCAAATATCTTCCCCAATTTGTGAATCATCTTTCACTTTCTTGATGGTGTCCGTTGAAACACAAAAGTTATTAATTTTGATGAAGTCCAGTTTGTTGATTTTTTTTCTTTTGTTGCTTATGCTTTTGGTGTCATATCTAACAAGCCACTGCTTACCCCAAGGCCATGGAGATTTACTCCTATGTTTTTTTTTCTGAACATTTTATAGTTTCAGCTGTTAACATTTAGGTCTGTGATCCATTTTGAGTTGATTTTTATAGATGATGAGAGGTTAGGGTCCAATATCATTCTTGTGCATGTAAACATTGCATGTAGATATTCACTTATCCCATCACCATTTGTTGAAAGGCTATTCTTTGCCCCCATTGAATTGTCTCAGCACCCTTGGTGAAAATCCGTGGGCTGTAGATGTGTGGATTTATTTCTGGGCTCTCGATTCTATTGGTCTATATATTCTATCCTTATACCAGTACTGCACTGTTCGATTACTGTAGTATTACATTGACGGATTTTTGGATGTTAAACCAAGCTTGCATTTCTGGAACAAATCCCACTTGATCATGTTGTGTAATTCTTTACCTATGTTGCTGGATTTGGTTCATTAGTATTTTGTTAGGATTCTTGCATCTATATTTGTAAAGGCTATCAGTCTGTAGTCGTCTTTTGTCGTGATGCCTTTGCCCGACTTTGATACCAAGATAATACTGGCCTCCTAGAATGAGTAGGGAAGCACGCTTTTTTAATTTTCTGGAAGAGACTATGAAGAATTGGTATTTATTATCTTTAAATTTGTAAGAATTCTCTAATGAAATCCCGCACACACTTAGGGTTCACTTTTGTCATTGCTGTTTGTTTGTTGACTTTCCTTCATCAATTCTGTAAAGTCTGTCTACACTGCCATGTCTAGCCACTTCAGTCTCTGTTGGGTTAGCTTAGTGTTCAGGTAAAAATTGAACAGACATTTCCAAATGCCTTGATCCTGTATTCTTGACCCTTTGCTGAGGGATTTATACAGGGTCTGAAGGTGGGGCAGAGGTGAAAGATTAGGATCTCTTCTGGACATGTGCAGAGCCCTGCACGTGCGTGTGTCCTTTTAGATGCCCTCGAATATGTCAGTCAGATCTTTCCCCAGTACCCCATGGCCATATTATTTCCCAGCTTTTTCCTAGTTTTTAGCTAGCCTCTTGTTTTCCCCTACTGGTATCAGCACCTCAGACAGCTGCAGTATTAAATCATTGCTGCCGATTATTTCTGGAAAATGTCCTACAGATAGGGTTTTTACCACTGAGTAGGCTCGAAGTGAGGTCCATTAACAGCAAGCCCTGCCAGTGAGGTTTTTCCACAGAGCTGTCAGACAGCTCAAGGAGTGACAGTTGTATGTAGATGAGAATTGACTTTTCGAGAAGCTCCTAACCCAGTCTTTCCCTTCCAGTGGCTGCTAGGCTGCTGGTTTTCAGAGCCACCACAGACATGGGCAGGGGTGACGGGAATAGGATGAGTTTAAATGCCGCACAACTCTGTTTTCACTGAGATTCAGATTATTTCTGAAGTAGGTACTCTTGCCATTATGGCAAGCCTTTGGTTCCTTTTCCAGAATTCTATAAAAATTGCCTTTGACAATTTGTGCTGGTGGTCTCATTGCTTTTATGGAAGAGCAGATTGTCAGAGGGTATTCCTCTGCCATTCCAGAAGTCCCTCCACCTTATTTTAAACACCAAAAATTGTAAGCAATCCAAACGTCCACCTTCGTAGGATAAATTGTGGTATATTCATATAATGGAATACTATAGCAATGAAGATGAGTAAACTATTGCATTCAACAACATGAATGAATTTCATAAACATAATGTTGAGTGAAACACCAAAAATTTTATCTTATTCAAGAACAAATGTAGACTTGCTAGCTTTTTATCTATTTTTGTAAACTGAACACGCCCGTGAACTTGTACCCAGAATGTTCTTCATGCCCCTTTCCAAATAACCTGTTTCTAAACCTTGATATAATTTGAATTATTTAGTATATACTTTTTTGTGTCTGGCTTCTCTCACTCAGCATTATATTTATGAAATTCATTCATGTTGTTGAATGCAATAGTTCATTCATCCTCATTGCTATAGTATTTCATTGTATGAATATACCACAATTTATCAATCCTATGTAGGTGGACATTTGGATCGCTTACAATCTGGGGTTGTTACAGTGCATTCTGCACATATATTTTTGCAAACATATGTGCATACTGTTGTTAGATATATACCTAGAAATGGAACAACTGGGCCGTTTGTTATATGAATGTTAACTGTAGATGCAGTCAGTTTTCAAAGTTGGTACACCAATTTACATTCTCACAGTAGTGAAAAGTATTAAATGTACCCAGTATCCTTGCCATACTTGGTTTTATTTGACTTTTTCATTTTAATCATTCTGATGTGTATGTATGGGGTCACATTATGACTTTAATTTGAACTTAATGCATTTGGTCCATTTTTATGGTGCTATCTGCTTTTTTCTAATTAATTTGTAGAAATCCTTTATATTTTGTATATCAATATATTCTGTGTAGATTTACAAATATCTCCTTCCACACTGTGACTTGTCTTTTCCTTCTTTTTTTTTTTTAAGTTTATTTATTTATTTTTGAACGAGAGGGAAAGTAGAAGTGAGGGAGGGGCAGAAAGAGAGAGGGAGAGGGAGAGAATCCCAAGCAGGCCCCACACTGTCAGTGCAGAGCCTGATGCAAGGCTCAAACTCACAACATGAAAGCATGACCTGAGCCGAAATCAAGAGTCGGACACTTAACCAAATGAGCCACCCAGGCGCCCCATGTCTTTTCCCTCTTTAAATGGTAGTGTTTCAATGGAGTACTATGTGGCAATGAGAAAGAATGAAATATGGCCCTTTGTAGCAATGTGGATGGAACTGGAGAGTGTGATGCTAAGTGAAATAAGCCATACAGAGAAAGACAGATACTATGTGGATCCTGAGAAACTTAACAGAAACCCATGGGGGAAGGGGAAGGAAAACAAAAAGAGGGTAGAGTGGGAGAGAGACAAAGCATAAGAGACTCTTAAAAACTGAGAACAAACTGAGGGTTGATGGGGTGTGGGAGGGAAGGGAGGGTAGGTGATGGATATTGAAGAAGGCATCTTTTGGGATGAGCACTGGGTGTTGTATGGAAACCAATTTGACAATAAATTTCATTAAAAAAATAAATGGTAGTGTTTGATAAAGAAAATTTTAGTAAACTTGATGTTGTTTAATTTATCAATATTCTTTGCTATTTACGTTTAGTAGTTATCGGATCCTGTTAAGATTTTTTGCTGGCTAAAGGAAATCAAATGCAATCAACTGATTTAATTTTTTCTGCAAAGTTTTAAAAGCACCTACGATTTATGAAGAATATTTTAGTCTACCTTGACGAACAACAGTGCTTTCCCAAGAGTGTATTTTATGAACGATTGTCCTCTTTCATTCACAAAAGCATCCACAAAACATCAAGCCTTAGGATTTTTTGTTCTTTCCAATCAAACCCAGCAATTCCATTGAGTATATTTTCTCATCCCATTTGTTTCTACTGGACTGTCGTCTATTTTCAGAGATAACAGAGCCTATTAGATGTGAAATTCTCTAACTTTTTGCTCTCCACTCCTATCCCATAAAATAGATCCTCATCTGTATTTATTTCCCCTCTTCCTGCTTCAGTGGAAGACATTTCATAGAAAGTGGGTCTATGCCACCTTAAAAAACAAAATAAAATTTGTATTCTCTAACCCCTACTAGTTATTATTCCCATCTCTCTCCTTCCTTAAAGAGGGAGTATCTTCCGTATGCGATAAAATTGCACGGAACTAAATATACCCACACAATGAGTGAGTATACTACTGGTGAAATCTGAATAGGGTAGATGGATTGTATCCAATTCAATTTCCTGGTTGTGATATTGTAGTTTAGTCATGCAAGATGTTGCCATTGGAGGAAATTGGGTGAAGGTGTATTGGGTTGCACTGTATTATTTTTTTACAGCTATATGTGAATCTACAATTATCTCAAAATAGAAAGTTAAAACAAAAGTCTTTCTGAAACTTATCCGTAAGAGTAATTACCATTTATTGAGTGCTTGCTGTGTGCTAGGTACTGTTCTAAGCACTGTCAGGCGGATACTGTCGCTAACCTCATTTTATACATTGACAGAACAGGCATAGAGTGATGGAGTCCCTTACACAGGGTCACCCAGCTCACACGTGGCAGAGCTTAGCATTCAGATCCGGGCAGCCTCGTTGCAAAGGTAGAGCTCTTCATTCGGCTACACGTCTTGTGTAATCTGCCTTCCTGCCACCTTGTCACACTTCAACCCACCCCTCCTTAATTTAGCTCCCATCCCACTCACTTGGCTGAAACTGCTTTGCCTGGACCACCAAGTCTGTTACTAAATGGAATGGATTCTTCTGGGCCCTTACCTTTCTTCCCGCAGCCTTTGGTATTGTTCATGCATTCAGCCAGTATTTACTGAGCACAGGGCGCCAGACTCTGCTTTTCTGCTACAGCTGAAGGATGTATGTATCTTCACTTGTTACAACTCGGGGATCAGAGTTTTCGGGCCCTGCTGACTTGCTTGTGGGTGGTTGACAAGCCACCTTCTGTGTCCCGTGCTTTTATTTTTCTGTAGCTAAAACAGATCAGATTGTTATTTTGTTTGTTTCACAACATTTAGTGGGAATGACTATATTTAGATACTGTTTCCACTTCTCCCCAGACAGAAATCTGAACCTTTCCAAGCAGTTGGTGTGAATATGGATACATTAAGAGAGCCAAATCCTGAAGTATTTTACCCCTTCTTATACAATTATTAATGATAAATGATTAATGATACAAATGATCTGAAAGTTGCCTTTGACTCTTTACCTACCTTTTTCTGTATAAGAATAATTTGGATTATTCTTATGCCCCCTTATATGGAAATACCAGGAAGATCACTGTATAATATTAAGTAGGTTTCATTCCATATGTTCAAATAAAAAAGCCACTCCAAGGAAAATACTTGATTTCATGAAAACACGGTGGAAGCTTTTTGCATATCATCAAAACTGAGCATTGAAGGCCAAGTTGAAGGAAAGGAGTCAGTCGTCTCGTCTCTTTCTACATATGCATGGTTATTTTTCTGTATTTTCATTCCTTTCCCTAATTCAGTAAAGGAGAAAAAAAATTTTCTCCTACTTCTTCATGCCAAGAAAACAACTCTTGTTTTATTAGTTCTAATGGGAATGTGTTTTGCTTGATGATTGGAAGCAACTATAATCCTCCTGCTCCCATGCAGGGTTACTGTTTTTGTCTGTTAGCTGTTTGTTTACAGCAGCAGTTAGCAATTTGTATGGACAGTGCTGTTCTCAATGAAACCCAAATGCCTCTTGGAAGAAAGATGACGGATTCAGCCCAGTGACTTGCAAAACTTTAAAAGCAATTCCTTGTCAAACATGTGAAAAACAACTCTTCCCTCTCCATGACTCGAGGAAAAAAATGAGAAACTATCTTACACCAGATGGTGATTCCTTGCTAGTAAAATGGGCCGGGGCTGACTGGGCCCCAGTGCTTCATGTTCCCTTTGCAAAACCCACAAAGAACACATTTGGGGCCACTTTTCAGAGTTGGCAACAGTCTCTGCTTTTTAAGGAAATCATATGGACACCAAAAAAAGCCACAGTGGATGAAGGGCTCGGAATCCCCAGAGTCCAGAAATGGGATACTTAGCCCTTAAATTCTAAGTCATCAATTGGAACCTGGCCTGGACCCAGGAATCATCCCAGCTGTTGCCAGGTTTGGTTACTTGATTAAATTTGGTTAAAACAAATTGAGAAAAGGTTATATTCTCTTGTTGACTACAGCTCTTTTTAAAAAGAAGAAGGAAGGAGGAGGAAAATGGAAACGAACAAAACAAAACAAAACAAAACACCTTTGGAATGATGACGTGATTAGCAAATTTCTAATTACTCCAGATCTAAGAGATTCAATCACTGATTTTTAGGCCAGAACCTTCCTCTCCTAATACTATTTACATGTAAGGTATTATAGTTGCTTTCACATATTTATAAGTTATTTAAAGAGGATTTGAGAGAGAGAGAGAGAGAGAGAGTGTGTGTGTGTGTGTGTGTGTGTGTGTGTGTGTGTGTGAGTGCGCACGCATGTGTCAATTTCCTGGCTTTTTAAAGATGGAAAGGATGCGTCAGGACATAATGAAGCCCTTTCACTGACAACGTTGAAGCAGAGTCTGGCCAGCCACTTGCTAGGGATGTCGTGAAGATCTAAACACTAGAATAGTAATTGTATTGGTTAGTTTTAAAATTTTCTTCTTCATCTCAAATGCTGTGCATTATGAATCAGCCCCCTTTGCCTGTCGTTTTTTAAATTACCTTGATTTGCACTTTCCGTCACTTGAGGTAACACCTGTTTACTTTTGCCTTATATGCAAGAAAACATTGACCACCTTCGCTAACGTTCTGTTTTATTTCTTTAGGTGTCTGAACACACACAGTTGAGTTGGATCCTTACCTGCCTGGTGAGACTGCCCCGGTTACAGCATTTACACCAGTGGAAGGTAAATGCTGCTGATCTGATTAATAAATAAAGAGTTCAAAGCTATTTTTTTCTCCTGTTTATATTTGTGTTCGACTCTGGGAATCCTGCGTTTATTCGCCTCCCTGGTCTGTTACTCACTAGTGGCTAGAACAGCATTTTAACCTCTCTGCCTCAGGGTCCTAAATGGGAAGTAAGAGAGTTCTCCAAAATTTCAACTTAAAAACAGGATAGGGGAGCCAAGGTGTCTCAGTTGGTTGAGCGTCCGACTGCGGCTCAGGTCATGATCTCACGGTTGGTAGGTTCAAATCCCCGCATCGGGCTGTGTGCTGACAGCTCAGAGCCTAGAGCCTGCTTTGGATTCTGTGTCTCCCTCTCTGCCCCCCTCCCTGCTTGTGCTCTCTCTCTCTCTCTCTCTCTCTCAAAAATAAACACTTAAAAATTTTTTTAATAAAAAAAAACAGGATAAAAATGTCCAACTTATTAACTATTTGATTTTATCTGTGTAGGTTGAATCAGAGCGATCTTTGGATAGATTTGGTAATGACTTAGAACATTATAATTAACAGACAGTCACAATTTCTGGATTACTGAGCTCTGAAGTGCCTCCCATCTCCACTGTAATTAACTGGCAGTCAGGCTCAAATGTCTCCATTGTGGGGAGAAGAAACAACATATTTTATTTAACATTTATACAGGTTGAGTCCAGGCAACAGTTCAAACCCACAGAAAAATGAAGGCTGTACTTTTTCTAGAAAGCTCAACTGAGAAAGATAAAGTGGATAATTCATAGTACTTCACTCCCATTTATTTTTGCAGTTGCATAACCTGAGGGTAGGTAGCCCCCATGTACGTCAGCCTTGAATTTCAGTTTCAAGCTTCTTTCCAGCATATTTTCAGGGCCATTGGTTTCTTCAAAAGCTGGTCCAGAAACCTCCACGTGAGTCTCAGCAAGAATCAGAGCTTTCAAGTGGCCGCGCCTAAATAAGAGGTAGAGTTAATACTGCAGAATCATTACCTGCCAGGAATTAGAAACAAAATTTTTTAATGTTTTCTACCACACCTTGGTTTTAGGCAAGACTTTGCCATTTGATCATAATACTCTAAGTTGAATACTGCAATCCGTTTTATAAGAACTGAATACTAACTTAGTGGGAAATGTTCCCACTTTAAAATTGTGTCTGAGGAGCTCCTGATAACACATTACTAGTGAATGCACAAGACGGTTTCCCTCACTACCCAAAACTAGAACATTCCTCTTTCATAAACCACAGTGGAGTAGAACCAAGAAGCAAGTACTACTTCATAAAGGTGAAAATCCTCTTCCGATTTCTTCCAGTTATCAAAAGCAGGCACTACTGTAAGTCATTTGCAAAAGCAAAGTGGCATAATGAGAACTTTCAGGTAGCAGGGGAAACCTATATTCTGGAGAAGCCTTCCCTCCAGTCCATGATATTTTATTTGTGGGGAAAAACATGGGTTTCAAATGCCAGCCTTATCCTAGAGCGTGTTCCTGCCTTCTCTGGTCATTCCTTCATTAACAAATACCATCAAGTCTCGTATCACATTAGGTGCTGGGGTTACAGCAGTCAACAGGAGGGACAGAGCCATGAGGCTTGTCATGTATTTGGGCAGAGACAATTACACAAGCCATCAGAAAGTGTGAACAGTGATCAGAGGGGAGAGTGCCAGGACTGTAGAAGGATCTCCGAGCACCTAGCTTGGTTTTGATTAGGGGGGATAGTAGGGTAGAAAGGTGGAGTCAGTGTTGCTTGAGGTCAGGGTTATTTGGAAGATTCTACAGGGAGTAACACAGATGTAAGGCATCTGAGGCACATAATAGACACTCAATAAATATTAATGCTCTCCACATCTCCCCCTTCCTTTGTAATTTCGAGATCCAGTATTCTAATATAGAAACACTAGGAAGCTAATGCAGTAACAGTTTTTAAAAACTGGGTTCTTTTCCCATTTGCTCATTTCCAAATTGAGCTTTCATTATCTTTACCCAGTGATCATTGCAAACTGGGCTTTGTAGTGGACATTGTAATCAAGAGATGTACTGAAGGAATTATACGTTCAAACTTTTCAAGTTTCCTTTGAATGCCTTAAAGCATTAGATGCTATAAGCCAGAAACTACTTGAAGTAACCTAAAGAGTTAACTTTGTACCTGACTTGTGGAACATTGGCATTAAGAGGGTTAAAGAGGAGCTGTTGCTTTTCAAACCCAGACTCAAAGGGTGTATCTGCATGTTGGTTGGGGAAGCCCGAGTGGTGAGCCCATGAACTTGGTCCTCAGAATCATGCAAGTGTATATATTCAGTTGTTCAGTTCATTCAGAAATAATCAGACCTCAGGGAAGTGATTCATATTAACTAAATGAATAATGTCTGTACACCAAAATAACCATGTTTCATTTTACAAGAGAGATGCTTAGGCCTTGAAGCAATGACCAGTAAACTGTATGCAATATTCCCTGTTAAGTAGTTCTGCCCAGAGCACTGTTACCAAATGTTCTGCCCAAATTACCTGTTATTAGTGCTTAGCTGTGGCAAGGGAAATGCTATCACTAGGGCTTATGTTCGGTGGGTACATACTCGTAGCTTGTGGTTGGTATCCATTAATTAAATACTTGTCGTATCTCTTCTGGTGTTACTATCAGCTTCCCCATTAAGGAAACACTTTTCATCTATACAGTCTGTCTTGTACACTGGAATCACTTTATGCCCTCTAGTTTTCAGTACCTACAGACCAAGACAGATTCACAATTGATTAGATTAAAATTTTCTCTTAGTTTCGTTTTTTAAATGCCACAACTTTTTGTTTTTGGTTTGGTTTGGCTTGGTTTTTTAAAGAATTTTTTTTTAATGTTTATTAATTTTTTAAAAGAGACAGAGAGAGAGCGTGAGAGGCAGAGAGAGAAGGAGACACAGAGCCCAAAGCAGGCTCCAGGCTCTGAGCTGTCAGCACAGAGCCCGGTGCGGGGCTCAAACTCACAGACCGTGAGATCATGACCTGAGCCGAAGTTGGACGCTTAACCGACTGAGCCACCCAGGCGCCCCTTGGCTTGGTTTTTTAAATGTGATTTTAAGGGGGAACCTCACATTTTGATCAACAGCACAGGGTGAGACTTTCTGGGAGGTTTCCAGACACGATATGGTGTTTGATGTTAACTTATCAAATTAATTAATTTGCAGGAATCTAATTTCATTATATTTTCTGACCTTACTTGTGAAATACGGAGTTCATCTGATTTGGAAACTAGAAATCCCCCCCTTTTTTTTTTCATTTTATTTGTGTATTTTTTAATGTTTTAATTTACTTTTGAGAGACAGAGAGTGCAAGCAGGGGGGGTGGGGCAGAGAAAGAGGGGGACGGAGGATCCAAAGCAGGCTCTGTGCTGACAGCAGCGAGCCTGACGCGGGTCTCAAACCCAGAACCATGAGATCATGACCTGAGCCGAAGCCAGACACTTAACTGACTGAGCCCCCAGGGCTCCCCAAAAAACCAGAAACTCTTATACGCTTGTTTTAATTAAATGGATAAGAAATAGTGGCCGTGCAGGACCCGTTAGAGGGGCAGTGGTGAAGTAGATGTCCTTTATTCCTGCCTGAGCCTGCAGCACGAAGACAAGCCAGCCCCATGGCTAGTGTTGCTAAAAGGAACTGAGATATAATGCTAGTCCTGGTAGCTTCAGATTACCTTTTGCGTGCTTTAAAGATTTCTTTATTTTAGCAATATAATTAGGTGCATGTCGGATTTCATTCTCTCCTCTCTCTTCACCGCACAGGCAAAGACTGCCACCCAGAAGCATGGCGGAACCGCGGGCCTGCTCACGTACCCAGTGCTCCAGGCCGCTGACATTCTGCTGTACAAGTAAGGAGCAGAGCTTACCTCTGGTCTCACACGTACTCATGCTGACAGGAGAGTGAACCGATCCCGAAAAGATTTGGTTCGTGGGGCAAGGGGACATAGAAAGGATTGTGTGAATCAGTTCGCATCTATTCCCCAGTAGGAGATACAAAATGATAGAAGTATGTTTCCATATGGAACAAGTAACGTTAAGGGCTAACACCTAAATAGCACTGGCTACGTGTTCAAAACTGTCATAAGGGCTTTATGTGCATTAGCCCACTGAATCTTCACCAAACCTTATAAAGATAGCACAACTATCATCCCCATTTCACAGATGAGGAAATTAAGTTAGTGATTTGCCCAAAATCATGTAGCTAGCAAAGCTTGGACCCAGGACTTGAGTGTAGAAAGTTTGAGTGCAGAGTTTTTGTGCTCTTTTTTTTTTTTTAATTTTTTTAATGTTCCTTTATATTTAAAAAAAAAAATTTTTTTTTAACATTTATTTATTGTTGAGAGACAGAGTGCAAGCAAGGGAGGGGCAGAAAGAGGGAGACACAGAGTCCTAAGCAAGCTCCAGGCTCTGAGCTGTCAGCACAGACACGGGGCTCAAACTCTTGAACCGTGAGATCATGACCGGAGCTGAAGTTGGACACTCAACCGACTGAGCCACCCAGGCGCCCCAATGTTTCTTTGTATTTTGAGAGATAGAAGGAGAGACAGATTGTGAATGGAGGAGGGGCAGAAAGAGAGGGAGACACAGAATCCAAAGCAGGCTCCAGGCTCCAGGCTCTCAGCATGGAGCTCAAAGCGGGGTTCGAACTCACGAACTGCGAGCTCATGACCTGAGCCGAAGTCGAATGCCTAACCCCCTGAGCCACCCAGGCACCCCGAGTTTTTGTGCTCTTAACCACTCTGTAATATCTACTTCCCTGGTAATAATTAAACTTCAGGGGTTTTAAGTGTTGACTTCTACAATCTAGACTCTTAAGCAAGGCAGTTTAATACAACTTGTCTGCAATTATGGCAGTCAACCCATGCTTTCCAAGACCTTAGCGGCTAGCCGCATGGACTGTTGACAGAGGAACTGAATTTTAAATTGTGTTTCAGTGTAATTAATTTAAGTTTGAATGGCCACCTGTGCACGTTTTTCAGCATGATGTAGAGTTGCTCTGCTTGTCCCGGACCCACAGTCCATGCAGTCAGCCAGTGCTGTCCTTTATGGCCTCAAACCCTACAACCAGAGGCCGCCAAGACCTGCCCTCTCTGACTGCTGGCCAGAGCTTCTGACCTCATCCCTCTCCCAGTTCTTCCCTGCTATCCCCAAGTCACCTCCCTCAGCCCTCCATTTGGCCTTCTAGAGAGAAAACTTCCCAATCAGCACGCGCATAGCCAAGCCTTGCTACTATGAACACTTCTGATGAAAAAGAGAAACTCCGTGAATCTTTTCCCCCCTCTACGGCCTTGATCCTTCCCTAGGAAAACTAGAATTCTTTGCATGTAATTATGATAACAGCATGGAGATGATTGGATATGTACCGTGTACTATGACCCCAGAGCCCTTGTGCAATTAAGATGGAAACAGCCAGAAGAACAGCCTCTGAGCTTTACAAATAAGGAGTGTCGTTTACTACACGCAGGCTATCTTTAACTCCATTTCAAACGTACACATAAGGATTGTGTGTTGCTTGTTGTATTAACTTGAATGCTGGATTCCCAACAGCATTTACTACTTATAGTAAACTTTTGACTTAGCCTGGAAAATCCAGAACACTTTTCTCCAGGAGTAGCAAAATGAAAGTCTAATAAAGATCTAACATATCTTCCAGCAGGGTGGCATGTTTTCGCACCTGTAAAATGGGAATCATGATTATCATGCACAGGATTATTAAGGGATTAACATGAAATATGGGCCAGGAAGTGCTGTGCCTGGGATCTGTCAGTTGGTCATAACTAGTGATGATTGTCTTTAAGGATTATAAACTCATGTGAAATTTCACTTCCCAGGGGGTCTTCTGTATAGAAGCAAAGGCTGAGATTTTTTGGCACCAGGATATCGAGCCAGTTGATTTCCTTAACAGTTCAAGAACTACAATGTAAAAGTCCTCTAAGCTCAGGGCTGTGAAAAAAGAATAAACTTGAACAAAAGTGACTGCCTCCTTTGTGATACCAGGGAGCACAGAGAGGGAGGGAACTTTTCGGGGCTCTCTTTCATTTTCCTAGCTTTACAGATACAGCCCAGTGAGGTTGAGCAGTTTATCCAAAGCTGCACAGCCTGTCAATGGACAGGGAAGCATCAGAGCATGATTATGGCCTCCTGAGGCCTGTGCTGACCCTCCTTAAGGAGTCAACAGTTATATTAGGGGGCAAGATCATCACATAAGTAACTAGGACAATACAAGGTCATATATACTGAAGTGATGACAAATTTATTTTTACCAGTTGCCCAAAAGACAATTGGCAGGACGATAAAATCCTGCAGTTTCTTTCATCTATAAAGTGGGCCAATGGGACATAGCTCAGGGGTTATTAAACAAATTATGTGTGAGTTGACATCACCTACTATATGCTCACTACACACGTTTTAAAAGTACAAGCAACATTTTAAAAGGCTGACATTGGCTGGGGCGCCTGGGTGGCGCAGTCAGTTAAGCGTCCGACTTCAGCCAGGTCACGATCTCGCGGTCCGTGAGTTCGAGCCCCGCGTCGGGCTCTGGGCTGATGACTCAGAGCCTGGAGCCTGTTTCCGATTCTGTGTCTCCCTCTCTCTCTGCCCCTCCCCCGTTCATGCTCTGTCTCTCTCTGTCCCAAAAATAAATAAACGTTGAAAAAAAAATTTTTTTTAAAGGCTGACATTGGCAAAAGTAGCCCAAGGTCCCCAAATCTGACACATATTCTGCCTAAGCTTGTGGATGTCTTCTTCGCTTACAGAAAACAGTAAGTATTTCAGATATTGCTGGTATACTTGAAGAACTTTCAGTAGCTTCCTGCCTCACTTTGCCCTGACACTAGCAGGTTCTCATAGTTAGTTAATGTTTCCAAGGATAAATAATATCTTTCTAGCATCAGCTACCCTCCAGCCCACTCTCTGGAAGCAAAGAAGTTATCATACTATATATAAATATTCCTTTTTTGACTTCTGATCCAGGGGCACCTGGGTGGCTCAGTTGGTTGAGCGTCCGACTTCGGCTCAGGTCATGAACTCGTGGTTTGGTTCATGAGTTCGAGTCCCGTGTCGGGCTCTGTGCTGACAGCTCAGAGCCTGGAGCCTGCTTTGGATTCGGTGTCTCCCTCCCTCCCTCTCTCTCTCTCTCTCTCTCTCTCTCTCTCTCTCTCCGTTCCTCCCCTATTTGCATTCTGTCTCTCTCTCTCTCTGCATCTCAAAAATAAAGATTAAAAATATTAAAATAGCGGATATTTGAAGAGAGACAAAATACCCAAAAGTAGCATTTGCTCGTAGTATTATTTTGCATCTGCATTATTTTTCTGAATATCCAATTTCAAATAACTAGCTATCTGTTGAGTAAATGTTTCTCTCTCACTTTCTCTCTTTCTCTCCACACACACACACACACACACACACACACACACACACACAGTTGTAATGAACATACAGCAAATACATGTTAAGTACTTGTACTGCCGCTAACCCAGAGAAAGGCACCATGCATGGACGTGAGGCAGAGGGAAAGAAGGAATCAACATGAGGGCGGCATTATTTGGCAGTCACTGTACTAGCCACAGCACACCTGTCATCTATTCAGAGTTTGGGACAGCTCTGTAAGGTAGGTAAGTGATATTATCCCCGTTTTACAGATAAAGAAGTGAAATTTTAGAGCGGTGCCACGAAGTCTGCTCGGATAGAGATGACAGTGGTTACCTGGGCCAATCGGTTTCTCTCTCTCAAGAATGCAAACAGAGAAATACAGGAAGAGGCTGAGAAGATAGTGAAAGCAAAAGCTGACACGACATAGGAAAGTGGGGAAACAGAGGCCTCAGGAACTGTGAGTCAACAGAACCAAGACCCGCCAGGAACAGAGTATACAGAGTCTGATGACTGGTCAGAAACGTCACCCTTGGTAATATTCCAGAGAAGAGCGTAGGCAGCCCTAATGTCTGAGAATCAGAATCCGACCACTGCCATTGAGGACAGCGGAGATAATCAGTTCCTGAAACTGCTTTGGAGACTTCTGGCTGTTGAACTACATCCTTTCTCTATGAGGCCGGTCTGCCCCCAATTTGTATGACATCCTGAAAGCTGCCGGCCACATCCTCACCCACAACTGCCAAGCAGTAGTGTCTCCTCTTGGTCTTTGACTTTCCAGCTCTGCGGCAAGTGCCTGTGGTAAACCAGAAGCCTCTGGAAATGTGGCTTGCAGGCTGCTAGCCCCTGGAAATAGAGAAATTGCCTAGAAGGGAGAGGGTGGGGCTGAGATGTCAACAGATAACCCAGGACACTCTCCTGAAAGCAACAGGAAGCTCTTTGTGATTTTCAGGACAGCGTGAGATGATCTGATTTATACTTTTAAAAGTCAACTGATGGAAGTACAGAGAGTGAGTTGCAGGGGCCAAGAGCGGCTGGGACAGCCTGTTCGGGGCTCTTTCACTAGTCTGTCTGGACCGTGATGGTGTCGGTGAAGATGAAGAGAGTAGGCAAATTTAGGAGATTTGGGGAGGAAAGAGGGATAGAGCTTCCCGATGGAGTGGTGGGTATGAGAAGGGGGTCTCGGTGACCCCACATTTCTGACTCATGGCTGGATGGATGGTGTCGCCATCCATGGAGACTGAGAATACTGTAAGTGGACTAGCCAGAGGAATTTATAACTTCACGTGGTGTTTTCTCTCCTCAACTTCACTAGAGGTAAAAATCTTCATTGTATCTCTCACAAGACCCAGCACCAGGCCATGCACATCATAGTCCCGAAGTCGGGAAAGAATCCCTGAATTAGACATCATTACAGTATATCCAACAAGCAGCCAGTGATGGTGAATTCATCCTTTGCAAAAGGAAAAACAGCACCAAACTCCACCCTACCCAGGCTCTGGTTAGAGGCAACATCACTGAAAACTCACCAACATAACCAAAGTAGGAAAAAAAGAGAGGAGGACAAAATTCTGTGAGCAGATATATGTAGGCAATGATTATCCATCTGGACACTAATTTTGCTGGAGGGTGGGGTGGATCCCGAATAAATGTGGATACAACTAAGAACCGAACAAAAGGAAAAAACATGAGTTAGTCACCAGAGAAGAAGATCAGACACATTATTATGTGACAGAAGTTAGAACAATCAAAATTACGAAAGGCTTTTGTTTTCTGTTGTATCTAAGGAAGCACAATCAGGATAAGTTAAAAAAAGAGAGAGAGAGAGAGAGGAAGGAAGGACGGAAGGAAGGGAGGGAGGAAGGAAGGAAGAGAAGGGAAAAAAAACTGGGGAAAAAAGACATATTAATATTGATATCATTATATAGGGCATAAATTTTAAAAGGGCAGCTCTAAATTATCTGATGATGAGGACAGAGGTTGAAAATATGAAGAGAATAAGGCCCATAAGTGAGCAGAATCAAAGACAGGCTGAATTAATGTGAAGTGTGAACCCAATGAATGAGAAGTAAGGGCCAAGATAAATTATAGGAGGTGAGGAGAGCAGTAGGAGCAGAGGGAGAAAAGACTAGAAACAAACAAACTAAAATCAGAGGAAAAAGCCAAGCAGGGCAATAGGACCAGGTGAAAAAAATTAAAACTTTTTTTTTAATTTTTTTTTCAATGTTTATTTATTTTTGGGACAGAGAGAGACAGAGCATGAACGGGGGAGGGGCAGAGAGAGAGGGAGACACAGAATCAGAAACAGGCTCCAGGCTCTGAGCCATCAGCCCAGAGCCCGACGCGGGGCTCGAACTCACGGACCGCGAGATCGTGACCTGGCTGAAGTCGGACGCTCAACCGACTGCGCCACCCAGGCGCCCCTAAAAAAATTAAAACTTTTTAATCCTTTTTTCAAAACAGCACAACCTCACAGAATTGTAAGAAAAGAGGCACGGATCTCACAGAAAGCCAAGAGGCATGCAGAGTCATTATGAAAACTAAATGTGTTTTCTGTTTAGGTTGGTTGCTTTGTGGATCTGGAACCATTTTGACATGTGGAAATATTCATTTTGATGTGCCTAAAGTGTATTGATTATGGTAATTGCTTTTTCTATGTTAGCTGCAGTCCATTGTGATTTCCTACGGGCTACTGTAATTGCTTTTTAACCTGCCCTGTTGGCTAATTTGGTTTGGGGGAGTCAAAGTGACCTCTGCGCGTCAGCCCGACTAGAATCACAAGACAGAAGAACCAAAGTCCAGTCAAAGAAGAGAAACGTAGGAGGGGGGTGTTGTGTGTGTTTACCTCCGAGAGGCGCGCACGCGGGCTTATGGGCACGGAAGGAAACCTAAAAAGGAACATTTTTGGTTTTACCACTTAGGAAGCCAGTGACTTTCTGTGTGGAAGAGAACAATGGACAAAGCCAAGCAACCATTTTGTAGAACTTCCTAAATTCATTTACTGACCTTAGACAAAGAGAAACCGCTTCCTGATCCATCGTCATGGTCCCTGTGCTTTGCCTGTCCGTTCGTTATTCTGTCTCTGTTTTTGCTTAAATTAAAGGGGTTCTCAGAATTCCTATAACATGCTATTTATACCTGGGGATTGCCTAATCAGATATGTGAACCATCAAATTTGTTTTCTATATGTATCAGGATCGCTGCCCAGGTCTGTGACTGTCTCTGGGATTATATGCTGGTATTTATGTTTGTGGCATAAGTCACCTGGCAAAAAAGGAAAGTGATCCTGGCTTGAAAAAAGTCACAATGTACCTCTCATCAAGGTCCCTGATGGTATCAGTCTTTTACCATTTCATACTTCATCATGTCAGATATTAATGAATATCTATTATATCAACAGCTAGTGTTTATTGAGCTCTACTGTCCAGTATTATGCTTGCTTATCTCCTTTAATCCTTGAAACAATCTTATGAGGTAATAAGCACCATTATGACACCCAATTTACAGAAAAGTAGGAAGCTTGGCTATGGTAACTCACCTAGTAGCTGGTGGAGCTGGGATATGAACTCAGATAGTCTGACTTCTGACTCTGTGCTCTTATCTTATACTGATGACAAACCGACCTTACTATGATTTTTTGCTTGGTATAAATCTATATAGGTCACAGTGCCCTCCTCTTAAGATCATTCATTTATTCAATAAATATTGTCACTGGATCTTAACCAAAAGGCCGAGAAACCATTACTTACTCAACAAATATTTGTTGAGCTCCTCAAATATGTCAGGCAACTCCTGTAGGTACTGGAAATAGATTCAAAAAGAAGACAAACAAGCTTTCTAAAAGCTTATTTTTCAGCCAGAGAGAAAACAATATACAACTAAATAAACAAATGAAAGAACATAATTAGATTAGGATTAATACTATAAAGAAAATAAATAGGATATGTGGAGAAGAACAAGAGGGAGAAATCAACATTGGAGAGTATGGTTGGGGAAGGCTTCTCTGAGGAGGTGATATGTAGGCTGAGACCTGAAATAAAGGAGCCAGGCTGAGGCAGCTAAGGGAGGAACATTCCCAAATTCTGGAAGAGCCTCACACGGTCACCCAGGTCACTGATACGACCTGTTCGTGGGATTTCACTCCTTACTGCTCCTGACTCTTCTGTTTTGTGTTTGGTTTTCTTTATTTCATGAATTCACTTCTTTTCATTTGATCGGTTTTCTGTCACCACCTATGTTCTCCGTTTCGTGGTCCTGCTTTTATCTTGTGGCAGTGATGCCTTTTTGAATCCCATCGAGGGAACCAAGCAGTTTTCTTTTTTTTTTTTTATGTTTATTTATTTATTTTTGAGAGAGAGTGAGCGAGCACATAAGTGGTGGAGGGGTAGAGAGAGAGGGAGATAGAGAATCCCAAGCAGGCTCCACACTGTTACCATGGAGCCCAACGTGGGGCTCAATCTCACGGACCTTGAGATCATGACTTGAGCTGAAATACAGAGTTGAACCCTTAACCAAGCAACACCACCCAGGCGTCCCAAGCAGTTTTCTTTAAAATGCAAAACTATCTGTTTCTTGTAAAAGCTCACTTTCAAATGTCTGATCTTCCTCAGGATCTAAAGGGTAAAGTCCCCCTTCCCTTGTTCCACAGTACTTTTCACGGTCCCATATTGGGCTCTTTTACTTGTCTGTCTGAATTTTATGGGCCGGGTGTTTTAAATCCATATTGGAACAAGGGAACCTTTCAAATAACGTCTGCCAGTCTACGAAAGGCCCTTGTGTCCACCTTCTGCCTCCCTGGCTGCTAGTTGAATTCCCTGCCCAGAATTCAACAGGAGGGCAGGACAGTGTGTCCAATTGCACATGCCAGTCAGCTAGGTTGGTACCGCTGGCCCGAGAGAGAGCTTTCTCCTACCACCTGTCTGGCTCTTTCACTCTCTGAACAGAGGCATTGCATGCAAAAGAGCCTTCACCAGGTTACACTGCTCCCATGTCGCTTTCTGCTTCAGTGTCTCACCTTCTGCGCTTCCCTTTTTCATTCAACACCTGTAACCTGAGTGCTGTCCTTCGCTGGCCGGGATGTGTTCTGTGTCCTGGGTCCGGCAGTGGCCAAGACAAACAAGGCCCTGCCCTCACGGAGCTCTCGTCCCATTCTTGCGAGGATACAGTGCACCCTGACCTGCTCCTGCCGCCTCCGCTGCGTGTCTGGTTACTTCCTCTTGTCGTGACTGAGTGTCTAAAGAGTCAGGCTGATGAGACAAGGGCCGCCCTGGCGGCAGCAGAGGGGTGTCTGCCCCCATCCCGCGGGGCATGGGTTTCCAGCAATGGGGACTCTCGCTCTGACCCTACATGGCCACCAGCTCCACCAGTCGCTCTTTTCAGTGCTTCTGTTGATCCTCACAGTTCATGAAAAGTCTTCTCAAATTCGTCTTCAGGTGTAACTCTTGCTGCTAGTCTTAAGTTATTTATAGTTTCTTTGCCTTTATGGGTATTTTAATACGAAATTGACATAGGTTCTCTTGGAATATAGTGCCGACCTGCAATGTTGGTTCTCCGATGTTGAGTTGGGGAGTAAATGTGGGATAGTCATTGCCAACGTCTAGCAGGAAGGCAGAGATACAGTCCTAAGCCTTCAGAGACACAGCAGAGCTAGAGGCAGAGCCCCAGAATCATCAGAGGAGAAGGGACGTGTAGATCCCCAGGGGAAAGCTGATGAGCTCTCTAGTGATGAGAGAGAACCAGTGAGCCAAGATGATGTTTTTAGAAATATCAACACTTAAGGGAAAATATCAACACTTAAGGGACAAAAGGGAGAGAAAATAAGCCACACATTGCTCTCTGTTGATTCTGTTTCTTTTTTCCTCTCCTGTGAAAGTTTATACATACATAAATAAATATTCATCAGGTCTTGATTATCCGCTTTGCCAAACAGATGACCCTGGGCTTTTTCCCCTCACAAACGTCCCCTCTTTGGGGCCAAGCTAGAGAGAAGTTGGAATGAGAGTCAGGTCACGGGCGAACCTCTGGCTGCACAGGCAATGTTCGTGAGCATCCTTCTGAAATACGGTGTAGTACCATTTTAGAATTATTCCCTACATAGCTACCGGTGTCTGAAGGCTTACAGACTTCAGGCAACTCCACTAAGCACACGTTGTCTCATTTCACCTCCACAATAGTCTGGGGTAAATATTATTACTCCCATTTATAGTGAGAAAGTTGCCTATGATAGGAATTCTATGATTTACCCAAAGTCACACAAAACGAGAGTGGCAGAGTCAGGATTTGAAGCTCAGAGCCTGAGCTCTGAGGGCCATATTGCATTCCCACCCCACCCCACCCACCCACACACACATGCACACAAACATGCACACATGCACACAGGGCAACTGCATGGGTATTTGAGGGGCTGTATGAAAACAACTAATATTCAGAGTTTTTTTTTTTAATAAATAAAATATATTACTTCCATGCAAAAGAAGTGTCAGAGTTGCTTTCAAACCTATACTTACTCTAAACTTCAAAACATTTATCAGCATTCATTTTGGAAATATACTCTGTGTTATTTTATGACAGAAACAAATATTAGTTTCATTAGCTGACAATCATACCTTGTTATTGACCAGAAAGTACTAAACATACATTCACCGGATTTACCTCCACAGGACTTTTGGGTTATTGTAAAAGATTATTTTTTCACTCGAATCAAAATTTCCCACTATATGAATATTCAAAAGAATCTGCTACAAAATCATGTAAATTCTTTATGGTTCTGTAACTATAGCACAGGAATGTTCTTTTTTTTTTTTTTTTAATGTTTATTTATTGTTGAGAGAAAGAGTGCGAGTAGGGGAGGGGCAAAGAGAGAGGGAGACACAATCCGAAGCAGGCTTCAGGCTCTGAGCTGTCAGCACAGAGCCCAACACGGGGCTGGAACTCACAATCTGTGAGATCATGACCTAGGCCAAAGTCAGATGCTTAGCTGACTGAGCCACCCAGGTGCCCCAGCACAGGAATGTTCTTATGCAGCTATTAAAAAATTTTATTAATGAAGACCACATAGAAACATGGGAAATACCCATTATGTTAACATGAAAGATGGTATGCATATTATACTGCAATTATGTAAAAATATGCATCCATAGAGACAAGAACAAAGACTAGAAAGTAATTGGCAAAAATAAAAATGATTGCAAAATGAGGGATATTTCAGATTTTTTCAAAATGTTCTCCAGTGTTTTACTATATTAAAGTAGCGAGTCTGTATGCTTTGTTTGCTCATGCTCTGGACAGCTTTGTGAAGTAGACCAGTAAGTAGCTTGTGGGCAGTAATTCACAAGGGAAACATAAGATCTCTGCCAGTTTTTTAAGGACCACTGCTTAACCACAGGGATAGGAGATTTTCCTCTCTATAACAAAGTAGAATAGTTTTCCTCTTCTGAGGCTGTTTTAAAAAGTTGTTATTTTCCCACTCAAAATGTACAATTATCGTGTAAATATCCAAATTCACTTTGAGGCAGCTGTTTTCACAGGAAGAACGTGAAACTGTTTTGATCAAGAAACAACAGCACTTTATTATCTATATTATCAAACGTAAACTCCCCAGCCAAGCATTAAAGACTTAAAATCTCCTATGGGGCGCCTCGGTGGCTCAGTCGGTTAAGCGTCCCACTTCGGCTCAGGTCATGATCTTACGGTTCGTGGGTTCGAGCCCCGCGTTGGGCTCTGTGCAGGCAGCTCAGAGCCTGGAGTCAGCTTCGGATTCCGTGTCTCCCTCTCTTTCTGCCCTTCCCCTGCTCAATTCCTGTCTCTCTCTCAAACAAGTAAACATTTAAAAACAGATTGGGGCACCTGGGTGGCGCAGTCGGTTAAGCGTCCGACTTCAGCCAGGTCACGATCTCGCGGTCCGTGAGTTCGAGCCCCGCGTCGGGCTCTGGGCTGATGGCTCAGAGCCTGGAGCCTGTTTCTGATTCTGTGTCTCCCTCTCTCTCTGCCCCTCGCCCGTTCATGCTCTGTCTCTCTCTGTCCCAAAAAAATAAATAAACGTTAAAAAAAAATTAAAAAAAAAAAATAAAAACAGATAGATAGATAGATAGATAAATAAATAAATAAATAAATAAATAAAGACTTAAAATCTCCTGTCTCTTTCCCTAGTCATGCTTCCGGAGAGAGTTTTCCCCATCGAGACTTCTCTGTAATGTACAGAGACTTCTCTGTAACATTGTTCCCTTGTTTGACATGCTGCATCATGATCCAGCACTGCAAATTTTATATATGGGATTAAAATAACCATTAGTGAAGCTCCTATATTCTGACATCTTTGTCTCACATCTCTATTTTTTAATAAAATAAAATAAAATAAAATAAAATAAAATAAAATAAAATATTGCGGGATACAGTTCAGGTCTCCTTTTTGCTTTTCCCCAGACCCACTGCCCTTCCCTCCTCCTCTGGGGGCGGCTACAGTCATGGCTTTGTGCAGGGGTGGGGGCCGCTTCCGTGTGTCATCCTACTTACATATGCAGCTGTAAACAATAGACAGTACTTTAAGATCTGCACGTCCGTGTACTCTACGTGTCTTCTGCGACTTGGTTTCTTCATTCAACATTGTTTTCAAGATCTGTCTGCACTGTAATGATAGATTTGTTCATTTATTTCAAGTTCCCTGCAGCATATTAATTGTGCTGTGATTGCAATTCACTGAAAAACGAAGGAGCATATTCCAAAAAGATCTTGAGTTACTCCCTGTATGACAGGGAGGAAAAGCCCTTGCCGGAAGAGCTTTCTGCCATCTTTGATTTGAAGAGTGGATTGGAGCGGCTTTCAAGTGTGAGCGCAAGCTCTGGAGTAAAAAGCATCTGGCCAGGGCTAGGGTAATATGTGCTGACTGGGCGAGGGAACAGGAGTGGTTTTAAAATACAATTATGCTTAGAGCATATGCTATTTAAGATACCATTCCTCCCTCCCAGCAAGATCCTGTCACACTGGTGTTGATGGCTGTATTCTTCTGCTATGGAAGAAACAGAACTAGAGTTGACAAATGTCTCTTTGGCATTTGTCTGATACGTAGATAAAGACTTGGGCCTCAATATTCCCTCTGTAGTTGGTGAACATTTGTTGAACACCAACAGTGAAATAGGCACAGGAAAGGCAGCTGCTTGCAATATCATCTCAGTATAAGCAGGAGCCTTGCTGAGTGTTTCTGTCTGTCTTTTATTAAAGGTCCACACACGTTCCTGTCGGGGAGGATCAAGTCCAGCACATGGAGCTAGTTCAGGATCTAGCACAAGGGTTTAACAAGAAGTATGGGGAGTTCTTCCCGGTGCCCAAATCTATCCTAAGTAAGTAACACACATATGACTGTTAAATCAGGCCATGTTTCCAAGACAGGACTGGATAACTGACCAAGGCTTGGGATTTCTCCGGGGCTAAACTTGGCTTTCTTGTGGACAGGCTTCAGGATTTGTAACTAGAATCCCCATCTTTCTCTGTACTGTGGTAGACCTTGTTAGATTATTGGATAAAATAACTAAAAAAGTTTGAAAAGTATGGGAAAGGCTAAAAATGAAAAATAATCAAATTCATTAAATTATATAATACGTATATATATGTATTTGGTAAATTATATAATATTTTGAGAGTATGAGAAAGACTTAAAATGGAAAATAATCATTTTTATTAAAAAGGATTATATAATTTACCAATTATATATATTTGGTAAATTATTTTATATGTATATTGAAAACATATTAATAAATCAATGTGTTAATATTGTATTATTAATATATCATATATTAATATTTTATATATTTAATACTTTATCATGAATTACATATATATATATATGCACACACATACTTCCCTGGTTTATGGATGGGGATACTAATGGTTGGCAAAGCTAATTTTGCATCCAAGTCATATATCAAGTTGGTGGCAAAGCTCTTCTGATTTCTTTTTTTTTTTTAATGTGTATTTATTTTTGAGAGAGAGAGAGAGACAGAGTGCAAGCGGGGGAGGGGCAGAGAGAGAGGGAGACACAGAATCTGGAGCAGGCCCCAGGTTCTGAAAACTCTTCTGATTTCAAAGCCAGTCGACCTTGCCTTCCCTGCTCACAAGAAAACAGTCAGAAGACTGAGAACTGCTGAGTCATCGGCTAGATAAAACAAGAGGGCACTGATCCTTCTCACACTCTCCCTTCCTAAATGCACGACATCGACAGAATGTACCGTCCACCCAGTGGATCTGACATGGCACCTGCAGCTTGTGAGGTAGTACTGGTCTGGAATCTCCTTGAGGAAAGAAGCTGTGAATCTCTATCAATATTTCAGTAGCGATGCAGATTTGTGGCAAGGGCAGAGATCACTGAGCCCAATTAAACTGAGCGTTTATTAAACTGACTGCATTTACGTGGGCCCAGTATCTGATCAGAAGCAAAACGCAGGTATAAATTTCTAAGCTATTGCAACGGTTCGCACAAATAAAAACCGGGCCTTCCGTGCATTGAAACCTTCTTTTAGCAACAAGTAATATTTTAATGCTTTTGCCTATTATTGTTTTTCCTATTTCAACTTGATATGTTTCTGTAATAGCCATAAAATAGGCAATTATTAAAAACACTGGTTTATAAAGCACAGCTTAACATCTTGATTCTATCAGAGCAGTAAGTGAGTCACTTCTGTGTGTGTGTGTGTGTGTGTGTGTGTGCGCGCGCGTGTGCACACACACGCGTTGGTATATACTTATATAACTGTGGATAAAGAAATGAAAGCATTGCCACAGATTGTTAAAATTTGTTGGGGGCAGGAAGGGCAGTGTTTGTAAAGGGCAGAGAGTGATTAGCTAATAGGGAAAGAGAGAAGGAAAGAAATAGATCAGACTTTTTAAAAAGGTAGGCACAGCTAAGTATGATTGATATATTTTCATTTGTGTACGATTATACATTTTATGAGTATATATGCATTAAGAGATGCATGAAAATATGATCAACAAAATGTTAACAGTATTATTACATATTACAGGTGATCTTTATTTTCATGCTTATATAAATGGCTTGAATTTTTCACTATGAGTATTTGGTATGTATATAATCAGATAAAAATAACAAAGTCATTTGGCAAGAAATAACAAGTGTTGGCGAGGATGTGGAGAAAAAGGAACCCTCATGCCCGATCGGTGGGATGCAAACTGGTGCGGGCACTGTGGAAAACAGTGTGGAGGTTCCTCAAAAAATTAAAAATAGAACTACCGTATGATCTGATAATTTTACTGTTGGGTATTTACCCAAAGAAAAGGAAAACACTGATTCAAAAAGATATATGCACCCCTGTGTTTATCGCAGCATTATTTTATTTATAGCCACGATATGGAAGCAACAACCTAAGTGTCTGTCAACAGGTGATGGAAAAGGGGGATGTGGTGTATATATACACAATGGAGTACTGCTCGACTATAAAGAAGGATGAGATCATGCCATTTGAGACAGGCTGGGTGGACCTAGAGAGTATTATGCTAAGTGAAGTAAGTCAGACTGAGAAAGACAACTACCACATGATTGCACTCATAAGCGGAATCTTTTTTAAAAGAGTCAACAAAAAGCAGAATCAGGCCTATGAGTACAGAGAACAAACTGATGATTCCCTGAGGGGAAGGGGGTTTGGGCCAAACGGGTGAAGGGGAGAGGGAGGTACAGGCTTGTAGTTATGGAATGAAGGAGTCGGGGGAACAAAAGGCACAGCGTAAGGAATGGGGTAATAGCATTGGAGGGTTAGATGGGTAGATGGGGTAATAGCATTGGAGGGGACAGGCGGTAGTTATACTTGCGGTGAATATGGCATAATGTCTGGATTTGTCAAATCACTACGTTGTACGACAGAGTTGGTGTATGACTGTGTGTCAACCATACTCACTAATAATAATAATAATAATAATAATAATAATAACAACGTCATTTGGTATTCTCTGCACGTTTTAAGATCTAGACACTGGCATTCCTGGTGATGTTTTCTGATTTTGGTGTTGTCTTCTGGTTTTGGTTTCGGTGTGTGTGCGTTGGCGTTTTCCCCCAGCATCGATGAAGAAGGTCAAATCCCTCCGTGATCCTTCGGCCAAAATGTCCAAATCGGACCCTGATAAAGTGGCCACCGTCAGAATAACGGACAGCGCGGAGGAGATCGTGCGGAAATTCCGCAAGGCTGTGACGGACTTCACGTCGGAGGTGACCTACGAGCCGGCCCGCCGGCCGGGGGTCTCCAACCTGGTGGCCATCCACGCAGCCGTGACCCGCCTCCCCGTGGAGGAAGCGCTCCGCCGCGGCGCCGGCATGGACACGGCCCGCTACAAGCTGCTGGTGGCCGACGCTGTGATTGAGAAATTTGCGCCAATTAAGAGGGAAATTGAAAAACTGAAGATGGACAGGGGCCACTTAGAGAAGGTTTTACAGGTCGGGTCAGCAAAAGCCAAAGAATTGGCACACCCCGTGTGCCAGGGTGTGAAGAAATTGGTAGGGTTTCTGTAGGAAGCTTCAATCCCAGAAAGGCGTTTATGCCTTGTGGTCTGTGCACTCCAATAAAGGCAGCTTTCCTCACAAACGAAAAATTGTGGCTTGGGGATGTTTAATTTGGTACCCATGATTATTTGCTTCATTTGATAAATAATGATTTGTAGCCTTCAAATAGAGCAGTATTCTAAATCATCAGCAAAATGCTGTGGCTAAAGGAAGGAGGGAGTGGGGGAAGGAGGAGGGAAGGAGGGAGGAGGGGAGGAGGGAGGAAGGGAGAAAGGAGGGAAGAAGGGAGGGAGGAGGGAGGGCAGGAAGGAGGAAGGGAGAGAAGGAAGGAGGAAGGGAGGGAAGGAAGTAGGGAGGGAGGAAGGAAGGCAGGCAGGCATAAGTATCTGAACCCTCAATTATTTGAGGCACATTCCTTACCCTGAATAGGTACACAAATGTGATTGAGCTGAGCAGCAATTTGGCAAATGGAGGTATCATTTGTGTCTCCAGAGTACGTATTACTAGGCTTGCTCCACTTTATGTGTCCCAACACTTTGAAATGTTGTTATTGTTGTTGTTGTTGTTATTGTTTAAGTAATCTCTATGCCCAGCGCCCAACATGGGGCTCACACTCATCACCTGGAGATCAAGAGTCACACACTCCCCGAACTAAGCCAGCCAGGTGTCTCTCTGTCCCAAACCTTTTATTTTTTTTTATTTTTTATTTTTTTTTTTTAAATTTTTTTTTTCAACGTTTATTTATTTTTGGGACAGAGAGAGACAGAGCATGAACGGGGGAGGGTCAGAGAGAGAGGGAGACACAGAATCGGAAACAGGCTCCAGGCTCTGAGCCATCAGCCCAGAGCCTGACGCGGGGCTCGAACTCACGGAGCGCGAGATCGTGACCTGGCTGAAGTCGGACGTTTAACCGACTGCGCCACCCAGGCGCCCCCCAAACCTTTTAAAAAGTAGTATATAGAGGCTAGAATCCTTAGGATCCCATTTGGGCCAATTTGTATTGAGATCTTATAAAAACTCAGTTGATATATATTATGATTCATTTGTCACTAAGATAGTGCCTGCCTAAATGTATTTAAGCTGCTTAAATTGCTCCCTATGAGACCGCGTTGACTGTCCTAACAAGTTGTTTTGTTTTGTTTTAATTCAGAAACGCATGATACGGTCTTCTGAGAAGGTTGCATTTCAACTTGATTTATTTCTAGTGCAAGAATGCAAGTTCCTGGATTCTGTTTGTACTACATGCTTCCTTGCCTTCACCTCTAGTTCAGTATCACCACCCCTCTTGGAAGTATATGAGGGGGAATGCCATTTTACACCCAAGGACAGTGAGGGTTAGCTTGTGCAAGATCACTCAGTGAGAAGCAAGTGCAAGATAAAAGCCTTCACTCCTTAAAGAGTAGTACTTTTCTCATCAGCACAGAACCAAAAGAGGCCACGCGTATGAGACTCCAAACATTCTTATTTTGAAGGTGATTACTCGAAATGTAAGACCTGAGCTATGGAGGCTGTTTATATCGGTAACCCAACCAATGGCCGCCTGCTTTAAATTTGCTCAAAATCCCCAAGGCAAGTCCTGAGCCCTGTCTCCTATGTTTTATGCAGAGACACCTCAAAGTATATTTTGCCAGACTACAAGAATAGTGAGGCCTGCCAGATCAGATTTTCCCAGTTACCAGAAGCTTCTCACCTCACCTCTACTTCAGCCTCTCTGAGTCATAACCAGTCACCCTAAAACCTAGCTTCTCTGCACTTTCTGAATATGGAAATGACAGTCCTGACTTATGACACCAGGACCTGTTAAAAAGATTGATTTTGTAAGAAAAATTGCATGTAAGTTTTTTGCCAGTGGGTACCATGGCCACTTTTATACATAAGAGACTAGTATGTTAGGCAAAGAATTTGTACTCATATTTTTTTTTTAAGTTTTATTTATTTATTTTCAGAGAGAGACAGAGTGAGGGGAGGGGCAAAGAGAGAGGGAGAGAGAGGATCCCAAGCAGGCTTCACATTGTCAGCCTGGAGCCTGATGCAGGGCTCGAACTCATGAACCGTGAGATCGTGACCTAAGCCGAAATCAAGAGTCAGACGCTTAATTGACTGAGCCACCCAGGCACCCGCCTTACTCATGTTTCTTAAGAGAAAAAAGTAGAGTGGTCTTCTTAGAAGAACAGATATAAAAACACAAGATACTGCATCCTGGAATCCACCCCAAGTCCAAATCCTTTTGGGGATCTTTTCTTTTGTATCTATAGTCCTAGAACTTCTTTGGGCGTATTTCCTCCAAAGCTCTTTTTTTTTTTTTTCTTCCTTTCAAAGGAACCGTAGTATGAATACTGGAAAATGAGAAAATTAAAGATGGATCTACCAAACCAATTGTGTGTGTGTGTGTGTGTGTGTGTGTGTGTGTGTGTGTGTGTGTGTAACCCACTTACAACACCTTTCATCCACAGAACTAAAGGCACCATGGAAAGGACCGCTGAGGAGAAAAACTAGGGGACTTGTGATAACTTCCAAAGAACAAAGCCCTCACAGGCGAGGGTGAGGGTGAGTGTTCTGCTCTTATTGCCTTTGAAAGTGACCTGAGGGCTCATCACGTCCAAAATCCACGCGCATAGTGATTGAGAGATGTGCCCAGTGATCTCAGGAAGTAGAAAAAGGAGCCAAGACAAGAACCTAGATCTCTTCTCACATCCTTTCCACCTACCATTTGCAGGCCTTAGCACAGTCTTTTCACAGAGATGAAGAATCGGAAGTCTAACCAGTGGCTCACCTCAGGAGGTGATTTTAATTGTCATTTTCCATATGTTTTGTGGAGAATTAAAATGATGAAAGGTATTTCAGACGGCAGTAATCATGGCCACGTAACTTGGTGTTCTGCAGCTCTGGCAACTGACAAACCCCATTTCTTTTCTTTTTTTTTTTTTTTTCAACGTTTATTTATTTTCGGGACAGAGAGAGACAGAGCATGAACGGGGGAGGGGCAGAGAGAGAGAGGGAGACACAGAATCGGAAACAGGCTCCAGGCTCCGAGCCATCAGCCCAGAGCCCGACGCGGGGCTCGAACTCACGGACCGCGAGATCGTGACCCGGCTGAGGTCGGACGCTTAACCGACTGCGCCACCCAGGCGCCCCGACAAACCCCATTTCAAACCCACTTTGACAGACTGTCGCTTGGAATACTTTGGGAGTATCTTGTCCTTTGTAGGTGCCTCACAAACATTTATGAAAATAATGTCAGAAAATGAGTTAGAGAGATCTATTGAGGTGTGGGTTGTGTTTCAGAAACCTTGATGCTGATCCTAAAACACTAAATAACACTCCCGAGTTCTCACATGTATCAGGCACCATGCCAAGTGTCTTACCACAGTGCTTTCCCAGGTGTGGTTCCCTGACCCGCAGCCTGGGCACCACCTGGGAACTTGTCAAGAATGCAGATTCTCTGGGGGCGCCTGGGTGGCTCAGTTGGTTTAGCGTCTGACTTCAGCTCAGGTCATGATCTCACAGTTCGTGGGTTCGAGTCCCGCGTCGGGCTCTGTGCTGACAGCTCGGAGCCTGGAGCTTGCTTCGGATTCTGCGTCTCCCTCTCCCTCTGCCTCTCCCCCACTCAGGCTATGTGTCTCTTCCTCTCAAAAATCAATAAATATTAGAAATTAAAATTTAAAAAAAGAATACAGATTCTCTAGCTCTACCCAGACCTACTGAGTCAGAAATGTGGGGAATGAACCCAACAATCTGTGTTTTAACAACCTTCCAGGTGATCCTGATGAACAATAAACTTGGAGAACCACTGCTTGATGTGTATTCTCTCATTTAATTCTCTATCCCAATACAGTGATACTACTGTCAATTTCGTATTACCAAGGATGAAACTGGGGCATGAGAGTGCTCTGTAGGTGCTCACCAGCCTCAGTGGCTATCGGCTAGTGGACTGGACAGTGCAGATAGAGAATATTCCATCATCACCAGAATGTCTACTGGACAAGGCTGTGTGAAGCATTCAGCTTACTGAATTTGCTTGTAGCAGGTCAAACACATATAGGTCAGGACTCTCCCCGGAGAGTTCTTCAACTAGAGAATTCATGAAGATGTTAAAAGGATGAGTTAAGAATGACAGACCATTGAGTTCCCCAAACAATACTTCAGTAATAAGAGCTAACATGTATTACATGCACTTGCTCTGTGCTGGGCACTTTGTGTGTTTAGACACAATATCTCATTTAATATTTCTATCAGGCTATATGATAGGAATTATTAGTGCTGCTTTTTCAAGTAAGTAAACAAAGAGCAACTTGCATAAAGTCCCACACTTATTAGTCTCTAGTATCTCGTAGTTAGGAGCTCGCTGATATCCCTTAACTAGTACGCCCAAGGGAGGGGTCCGCCCCTCCCTGACTAGTCTAGAGTCTTCTCTCAAGCACTTGTGATCCTCTCCTGTGTGTCCCTTGACCTTAGCCCTCACTTCTCCCTCCTTGCCTCCTTCCTTCCTATGCTTCTTGCTTCAGTGCTCCTACAATTCTTCCCCAAAAGTTCTTCGTGTGTGCACCCAGCGGGTCTGTCTAGTTTGCTTTTTCCTGCAGCCTTTCTTTTCCCCCAGTTCTCACCGTCACGTGCTGTGTGCCCGTGTTCCTAGCTTAACGGCGGTGACTGTGCCACGTGGCGGCCCTTGGTCTCTTTCACATGACAACTCTGTTCTCATTGCCTCTGCGTTCTCCCTGTGTGATCAACGTGCTCTTTTCACTCTGTCAACCAGAGGGGTCTTTTGGAATGTCTTCGGCCGGCAAGGGTCCATTCTTCCCGGAAGTTGAGCTGAAAACAGATTGCCTATCACTACCATGTCACTTTTCCAAGTACCCCCATAGGCAGAACAACCTGGAGGCTCTACTGTTAATCATTTAAAGTTCTCATCTGTTAACTCCCGATAATTCTGCGCTACTGGCGAGGCAGGGGTTGCCTTCTTTGTCCAGGAAGGAAACTGGCTTAGAGCTTCGGTGACTTATCCTCAGATATGTAATTCAGCATTGTGACAAACGTTTACGTAGGGCCTCCTTTGTGAAAGGCACAGGGGAAATACAATATGCCAGTAGGTTAGAGGAGGACCCACAGAGATGCTAGCTGGAAAATAGCATAGGAATGAAAGATTGACCAAGATGTTTGGGGAAGGGATAAAATAGATAGATGATAGGAGAAAGGGCTTTCCACTCAGAAACTAGGACACGGAAACATGAAAGCATTTAGGGAAAAGCAAATCCATACAGTAAGTGGCAAAATGAGAATGGAAATACGAGGTTAAACTATACAAAATTGTCAACATTGGATTGTTATTTTTTGCCAAAACACCAGTAGTTCAGTGTGGACCAACCTCATCTATCCAATGAAAAAGCATTTTGTCAAGCACCTGTTTTACAGGTACCATCAAAGCACCAAGAATTAGAAATGAGACACAGTCTCAAGAGATGTCTCTCAGAGATGAACATGGAAAGCCAGTGAGAGGTAGAACCAAAGGCTTCTGGGTCTTGTACCTTTCCTGGACACACGCCATTAACTATGGCATTTAATTATTTGAAAAATGGCTCACTCGGTGTCTCTGAAATAAACAGAATATTTAGTATTTGATATAACCATGTTGGCTCTGTAGGATGTAGACTCTTTTTTTTTTTAATACCCCCCCATCCCTACCCACATACACACATGGTAAACCAGGCTGACGGTCATCATTTTCTGAAAGTGTTTCTGAAAAGCCCATGGTGTGGCTTTAAATGACTCTATTTAGAATAACTTGATCTGGGGCGCCTGGGTGGCTTGGTCGGTTAAGCGTCCAACTTTGGCTCAGGTCATGATCTCACGATCCATGAGTTCAAGCCCTGCGTCGGGCTCTGTGCTGACAGCTCAGAGCCTGGAGCCTGTTTCAGATTCTGTGTCTCCCTCTCTCTCTGCCCCTCCTCTGTTCATGCTCTGTCTCTCTGTCTCAAAAATAAATAAAAACGTTAAAAAAAATAAAAATAAAAATAATTTAGAATAACTTGATCTGATTTTACATAGTCACTGTCTTATCATATCCACCTTAACCCCGTTTTCAAATAAAATTTTTAAACATGGGCTTCCTGGGAAGACAGCTGTGACTCTTCTTTTATCTGTGAATTCAGGGTGAAGAAATATGTGTGCCTGGCACTTACTACCAGATCGCCCCCCACTAGCCTGTCCACAGAGAAGCCTATCGAGAGCAACTGTCAGTTCAAATAGATTATCTAGAGAGTTCCCTTAGCTTGCAGCAGCCTCCCCACCACCACCAAAAAAAAAAAGGAAATCCTATAATAATTTAAACACACACACACACACACACACACACACACACACACACACACACAAGTATTATGCGGGTAGTCCAGACATGACCACGGGACCAGACCTGGGGAGAGGTGTTCCCACTAAGAACCAGACAGCCAGTGAGCAAGATGGGTGTTATTCTTCAGCCATCTTCTAGAAGAAATTTCTTATACTAAAAGGAGAGGTGAGTCCTTGTGGGAATGCAAAGCCAAAAAATTGGGTTTTATGATGGATTCACCTCCTGGGAATTAACAAATTGCGGTATTTCTGAAGTTGCTGATTCCTGCATTGTGCTCCCTGGATCAGCCACTATTATGACTTCCAAGCCATCCTCACACCTTCTACAGCTTTGTATTCTTCTTTTGAGGAAAGCACATCCTGATGCCCCTTTGACGTACTGGCACTTTACTATGTCAAGGTAGACAGAAGAGTTTTTGCCTTTTGATCCATCTAAGTTCCAAAGTAACAACCTCTCTATTCAGCTTATGCTTCCCCACCCCCAGAAAACAATAGGTCCAGATACACAAAGAGTACTTACGGTACTTATGGTTCAGATTTTCATCATTTTACGTGTGGATTTGCCATAAAATTGTTGTGTGGCAACTCCTCACTATGCCCGTGTATCTAGTCTCTCCTTCCTTTTTAGTAATGGAATCCTCTCCCTTAGTTTTAGGAGAGAACATACTGCCAAGTAGGAACTACATTTCCCAGCCTACCCTTCAGCGAGGTGTGGATCTGTGCGTTTGTTCTAGCCAATGGGATACGAGCAAAAGTGATATGTGCAATTTCTAAGACACAGCTTTTTTAAAGGAAGTTGCTTCCCCTTACCACCACCCCCCACTTCTGGAAGAGCCTGTTGGACCAATGGCTGGAAGACACAAGAGAAAGATAGGGGGAATCAACCCCTGAGCCTGGGTCCCTGGACTCAATAAGCAGTGCTGCCTCTCTGCCCTGGATTACACCACCTATCGCTGGACTGTTATGTGAGAAATAAACATTCATCATATTTAAGCCACTTTATCTTGAGATCTCTTTGTACCTTAGCTATTATCCCAACTAATACACTCATCTTACTAGACTCTTTGTCTAATGTCTGCCTTCCAGTTGGGTTACTTCAATTCAACCAACATTTTGTGGGAGCCTTACCATGTGGTGAGACAGTGTTTTTCAAAGTAGGGTTCCCAGACCAGCGGCATCATCCTCACCTGGGAATTGTTAGATATGCTAATCCACAAACCTCTACCCCAGCCTTCCTGAATGAGAAGCTCTGGGGGTGGAGCTCAGCAGTGGGTTTTTTGTTTTTGTTTGTTTTTTTTTTAAGTTTATTTTGAGAGAGAGAGAGCACGTGCTCATGTGGGAGAGGGACAGAGAAAGAGGGAGACAGAATCCCAAGCATGTGGGCCTCGAACTCAGGAAGAGTGAGATCATGACCTGAGCTGAGATCAAGAGTCGGAGGTTTAACCAAATGAGCCACCCAGGCGCCCGTCAGCAATCAGTTTTAACAAGCCCTTCAGGTGCTCTGGATACATGTTCATGTTTAAAAGCCACTGTGCTGGGGGATAAAAAAAGGGATAAAAATCGGCCTCTGTCAAGGAATTTACATTAGAGAGTAGAGGTGCAAATGGATAATCAGTCAGAAAAACATAATTATCTCCTTGACTGTTGGCTTATTTTCCTGTCTCCTCCTCCTTTTCATCAGATTAACTCAAAATATTTAGCTTAGGTTGTTTTTGTTTACATATGCAATTGTTTATAAGCAGCCTAAAAATTTAGGTCATATGAGTGTATGCAAATCCTAAAGGGGGAGATAACTGCATAGGGTAAACAGAGATTTGATCATCAATATTAGAATTGATGAGGCTCTCCTGAAGCCAAGAAAGACAGGAGGAGGGAGTTCTTTTACACTGTGGGTAGTAAAATTACAGTACTTAGTTCCCTATGAAGGATTATATGGCCTAGAAATAAAAACAGGCAAGCATGGGTTAAATTCATGGGTGAGAAAGTCCGAAAATGGCATTGAGCACAAGTTAGGAAGGTTCAAATTATTCTCAAAGTCTCTGACGTCGGTATCCTAAAAGGAAAGTACCATCTTTACTTCTCATCATAATCTTCAGTGTTCAGAATTCTAGGCTAGACCGGACTAGGCCAAGGTGGCATCGGTGATGGGCTCGAAAGGAGAATACCCAGGAATAAAGACTCCTGTGTTTAGTGTGTTTTGTATAAAACCTGTACACACTTCAGATTTAACGGGTGATAAAGGTAGAGGAAATACAGGAGACAATGGATGCAATTCATAAAAGAATTTGTTATCATTCCAGAGTAAGGTCAGTTTGCCATGACTCTTATTAACAAGAGAAGAGACAATCCACATCATCGAAATCTGTAGATAATCCAAAAACGACATGAAATATTATTATTGCTAAACACCCCAAACTGATCTTATGTCTTTGGCATAGGAGCTACACACTTTAGATAGTGCTAACATGTAAAATAAGTGTTGTATGTCCCCAAACTGCCAAACTTAGGCATGCTAGACTCTTTGAGATAAGGAAGGGGCAGCAGTTAGCATTGCCGAAAGCTCTGTGAGTCTTTAGAAGAAAGGGTTTGATTTCCCCACCAACTGTTAGGAACAAACAGAAGTTATTCTAGCCCTGGCTTACATGTTTTCAAAATCTTGCAGTGTCTTTAAACTACCATCCAGTTTGGTAAGAGACAATCACTCTACTTCCTTCTTTCCCTCCTTTTCTCCTTAAGGATATTTCGTCTTCTTCCCCCAAAATACTGTCTGTCAGACGTTCTGTTCCAAATAACATGGAGGCAAAAGCATTCAACAGTCTATAGGTGAGCGAGCTCTTAATTGCATTTTTATTGAGAGCAAATTGAACTGTGTGGGCAGGCCAGAAAGGGACCCCTCCGTGAGGCTCCAGCAGCCCCACCATTGCACCCTCGCGAGGATTCACGTTACAAGAATTACATCGTTGTGATCTGCTTCTGTTGGCTGACCAGGCCAAACAGACTCCTGGGTGTTGCAGGCAGGTTCACTCCTGTCAGTCCTCAGGAACCTTCCAGAAGAGAGCTCATGTGGCCTCCAGAAGTCACTGTCTTTCTTCTTGTAGCTTTCGAATCTTTTACTAATTTAACATGTGGAGATATATTTGGCAAACTGTAACAATATTTCATCTTCATAAGCTTGTATAAAGCATAAGAAATCTTATCCCCATTGTACAGTGAAGTTTTCCCTGTGTACTTCGGCACTGACTAACCTACTTATCGCACTGGACATTTGCACCATAAATTTCTATTCATTCATCGTATGTGTCCTTGTTTGTAGGTGCCTCTGAGGGCACTGCAAAGTCATATGGCTTCACAAGACAGAGAACTGTGTAAATTCATTAAATAACTTAACAAATGTTTATTCAGCGCTTATTATGTGCCAGGCGCTGCTCTAGGCACCAGGGATACAGTGGTGAACAAATAGACAGAAATCAATGTCTTCAAATTGACGTTGTCGTGGGGAGAGACAGACAACAAACCAACAAGGAAAGCGAATTAAGTCATAAGGTGATGAATGATGTGGAAATATACAGAAAATGGGGGTGGAGTGTGTTATGGACTGAAATGTGGCTCCCCCTGCCACTCCCTAAAATTCCCATGTTGAAGCACTAACCTCCAGCACCTGGGAACGTGACTTACTGGAAGATAGGGCCTTTAAAAGGGTAATTAAGTTTAAAATGAGGCTGCTAGAGTACAATCTGGCTGGTGTCTTTATAAGAAGAGATTAGGACACACAGAAGGACATCAGAGGTGCTCTTGCACAGAGAAAGGACCGTGTGAGGACACAGAGAGAAGGTGGCCACCCGCAGGCCAAGGAGAGAGGCCTCAGAAGAAACCAAACAGGCTGACACCTTGATCTAGAACTTGCAGCCTTCGCACATTTTCTGTTGTTCAACAGTTGGCGGTATCTTGTTATAGCAGCTCATACAGTGTGCTTGTTTTATTTTATTTTTTTTATGGGAGCGAGAGACAGCGAGCATGAGCGGGGAAGGGGCAGAGAGAGGGACACACAGAATCCGAAGCAGGCTCCAGGCTCTGAGCTGTCAGCACAGAGCCCGACGTGGGGCTCGAACTCATGGACCGCAAGATCATGACCTGAGCTGAAGTCGGGCACTTAACCGACTGAGCCACCCAGGCGTCCCCAGTGTACTTGTTTTAAATAGGGTTATCAAGGATGGTTTCACTGAGGTTAATTTTTAAGCAGAAAACTGACTGAAAGGAGGAAGGCAGTGATGTCACCTCTGGGGTAAGACCCAGCAGGACAGAAAATGTCAAACACAAAAGCAGGAGCGTGCTTGACTTGTTTAGAGTAGCAAGAACATTGCGGGTAGAGTCGGGTGAATGAGAAGGACAGCGGTAGATAAGGACAGAACTGGAGTTCAGCCAGGGCCTTACGGGCCATTGTAAGATTTGGGCTTTTCCTTTAGGGCACTGGAATTGGAAAGCCATTGTAGGCTTAAGTTATAAAAGTTTCACGCTGGCTATTATGTTGGGAAATAGACTACAGGGGTCAGAGACGGACAAGGATGAGACGGATGAGTTAGGGGGGCATTGTAATCATCCATATCAGAGGGGAGACTTGGAATAGGAGAATAGTGATGGAGGTGGTAGGACTCCATCCAGTTTGGGATACATGTGTGAAAGCAGGGCTAACAGGGTTTGCTGACAGATTGGTTGTGATATTTGAGAAGAAGAAGGAAGTCAAGGATGCCTTCATGCTTTTGACCTGAGAAGTTAGCAGCATGGCGTAGCTGTTTACTGAAAGGGGAAAGGCTGCAGGAAAAGCAAATTTGGAAAGATCAGGAGTTTGGTTTTGACATGTGGACATATTTAGCAGGCAGTTGGATATTTAAAATTAGAGGTCAGGCAGAGGGCCGGGCTAGAGATATTAATTTGGGCGTCATCAAGATGGGGACAGCATTTCAAGCCAGGAGTCTTGAAGGAATTTCTGCAGAGAAAAGAGGAGGTCCAAGGACAGATCCTGTTTCGGTGTGGAGGGAAAGGAGAAAATATGAACCAAGGAGACTGAGAAAGAAAAGCCAACATGACAGAAGAAAAACCAGACGACAGTGTTGCCATGAGAGTAGAAGACAAGCAAAAAGGCTGTTCTCCAAAAAACGGACTGATCTACGTCGAGTCAAATGAGCGCTGGAAAGGACCACTGGATTTGGCATTGGGGTGGGGGGGACTGGTGACCTTGATCAAACCAGTGTGGGTGGAGGGAGGGGTCAAAAGTTGAATATTTTAAGGGGAAATGGGAAGAGGGAGATGGGAGGGAGTGACCTGGACAGCACTCACAGAAGTAATGCTGTAAAGGGAAGGGGAGAAATGGAACAGGAGGAGGGCGATATGGAATCAGGGGAGGACAAACAATTGCATGTTTGTACGCTGATGAGAATGATCCAGCGGAGAATGGAAATTCGGTGACGCAGGACTCAGAGGACCATTGCTGAAGGAATATCCTTGAGGGAGCGAGTGAGAAGGGATGGGATCCAGAGCACATGTGCACAGGCTGGAGCTACATGGTGGGGGGGAGGGGGACACGGAAGAGGAGGAAGAATAGATGGAAACGGGTACAGATGGATTTTTGCAAGTGCTAGTAAAGCAAGTAGTAGAAAGTCTCTTTGTTGCCTCAGTTTTCTTAGTGAGATAGGGATCAAGGTCCACAGCAGAGAATTAGGACAAGGAAGACCATGTTGGAGGCTTGAGGAGTAGGGGCAGTCACAGGGAAAAGGAAAGAGAATGTGCCAGGCAGGTGTAATGGAACTGGCAGGTGTTATGGGCTCACTTGAGGCTCGTGAATGTATGAGAGCAGTCAATGCGGTTGATTATTTTGCTCCAGCCATATTGCACTGTGTGGGGGTAGGCAGAGTGTAGGGAAAGTTGCATTTCACCTTGAGCTGGGCTTTGCTCAGCAAGGTAACTGCAACAAAGGTCGAAGTGGCGAAGGATCTAAGTGTGTAGAACAATGGCCATGGCATCCAAACCGGGCAAGGGGGAAAGTGAGGATGTGAGGGGCGTGGAAACGGTGAAAAGATAGCAAGATCAGTTGATGAAAGGTCCCAGTGGTGTCCCAAGAATGGAAGGAGTGAGCTGAAAAGACAGGAGGTGATGGTCTAAGCTTGATTTCAAGCTTTGGGGCATGTAATTCTTGGTATTGGTAAAACGTGAGGCATGGCCTAAGGAATGGTTGTATATATGGGGTGGAAAAGATGACCTCTGGAGAAGAGAAAGTCAAAGAAGCTAGGGTATTATAAAGATTATTTACCTCAATGTGCAACCACTGAGACTGTGCCCAGAGAGGTACTGGAGAGGGGGCCAGGAAGGAAATCTCCAAGAAATGGAAGGGAGTGGCCTTGGGAGTCTGTAGCCTGGTGGCCCCAGTTCCCAGCGAGGGGTTTTAGGGAGGAATGAGGGATAATGATCTAGAAGTGGCAATGAGGAACAAAAGGGACACTTCCTCCACCTGTAGCAGCCAGTATTGCATCTCAGCTGGAGCATGAGACCCCCCCCTCCCCCCGCCACATTTCCAGCACCTTCTGGCAGCAGGCCTGGGCTGGGTAGAGACCACGGGTAGTGAGCAAGGTAGTTTTTCCTCGGTCTGCACTTCGGAAGATGACAAGGTCGGGAGGGCATTGAGAGACAGGTGGTTGGCCATTGGGTTGTTATTCCTTAACCTATAGATGATCCATCATCGTTTGAGCCCTCAACAGACTTGTAATTTCGGTGTGGCCCTGCTGGTCTGATTCTTAATCTAAAGCGTTTGGTTTTTGTTGTTGTTGTTTTGTCTTGTTTATTTTGTTTAGAGGGGTTGGGAAAGTGAGGGGCCTGACAGCTAAATTAAGTCTGAGTCCTCTGAGACCGTTTCAGAATATCCCAGACACTTCCGAATAGGGAGGCTTCCTTGGAACAAATTCTCTCTCAAATAAAGGGACCCAGAATATCTGGGATTCTCCAGGCAGGCACCCTTTCTAGGAATCTGCTCTGATTTCCCGGGGCTGCCTCGTTCTGGAGCTCTGAAGCCCCTGGATGGGGGTGGGACTGATGACGGATGCTGCAGGCCTCTGCTTGCTGTGTGTTCCATCCCAGGGACACCCTTAAAGTGACATCTTTTCTCTAGGCAAAGATGTTGCTTTGCACCTGACAGTCCTAATTTTTAGAATTGGTTCCTTAGTTTGGGCAGCTTTGATTTCCAGAAGGGTACCCATATTAGCCAGCTAAGAGGAAAAGGGTACTGGAATACGTGGTGATGCGGTCTTTTATTGGCTCATAAGCTATTCCTAAAGACATTTCCAAAAAAGGCATTCCAAAAATGTTTTGAGCAATCATTTGTATAAGAGAGAATCCCAGAATTTCTTCTTTGAAGGACAATCTAATTTGAATACATTCTGGTATTTAAATATATATATATCCGCCCCATTGCTCTCCAGTCAGCTTTCTACCCTTTAATCCCTTAAAGAAAATTTAACTGATCAAAGGGAAGTCCTGCCTTAGTGACAGTTACCATTCACCATTGTAACAGGCAGGATGTGTGGCTGAGGTAGAAAATACTTCTGATTTGGTGGAGTTGGGACCAAACTCCACACTGTTCACTTTTTTTTTAAGTTTATTTATTTTGAGAGAGAGAGAGAGCACAAGCAGGGGAAGGGCAGAAAGAGAGGAAGACAGAGAATCCCTCTGTGTGTTCCCTCCCAGGGACGCCATTAAAGTGACATATTTTCTCTAGGCAAAAATGTTGCTTTGCACCTGACAGTCCTAATCCACGCTGAGCGCAGAACCTGATGTGGGGCTCGATCCCCCAAACCGTGAGATCACGACCTGAGCCGAAATCAAGAGTGGAACGCTCAACTGACTGAGCCGCCCAGGCGCCCCCAACACTGTTGCTCGCTTTCTAATTTAGCCAACATCCAATTCAAATACTTGAGACTTCTGAACACGTTAACGGAGAAACACAGTGAGGAATCAAAGGAGGAGGTACTCATTATTGAGAAGGCCAGCATTTTAAATGTCTGTGTATTGTGCTTTACATCTAGGTACAGGGCGTTAATGAGAGGGCTCCTTAAGAAAGCAGAAAGTCTTTCTATTTGGAAAGTCACAAGGAATGACAAACAACTTGACCTTGAGTGCCTATGTTTGCCATGGGGAAATTTTAAACGACAAAATACAAAAAGGGGTGGAAAACAGCTCCTTGAAAGTGGGTTTTATGTCTCTTTTCATTACATAGTCTGACACAGGCACAGAAGCCTATGTGATACTTTGACTTCCTTGGGAAAATCCAACTGATTGGCACAGCTTTTCCAAAAATATAGTTTCCCTTGAGGACATATTAAGGGTGGCTCTTTCCCAGTTCTCTTCTGCCAAACAGCACACATTTATAGTAGAGGCTATCAAGGATGTACTTGGAATAAGGCCAAATCAACTAATGCCCAAGTGGATGGAACTTTTGGGATGATCTCATTAGGACCCACACAACCCCACTGAGTTAACCCGTCTTCACAGTTTACAATGACACAGCTAAGGAAAGCTGTGGGTGGGGGGAGTGGAGGAGCTCATATGGAAGAGTCATCTTCAGCTTAACTCATCCCCTTCTCTGTGTTTCATAGCCTCCTGGGGGAAGATAAGGGGGGAGAGGATGTTGGTTCTGGAGAGAATCTGGGCGGGAGGAGATCTGACCCAATTGAAGGAGAAATCTGAACAGAAACTTCCCTACCCCTGGACCACTATATATGGTCCCTCAGGATACCTGGCACTGCCCAAAGGAATGTCTAAATGTTAAATTTCTCTTAACATTTCCTAACTTAAATTCAGTCTTCTCCTTCCCCTTACTCTAAGATAATGGATCAATATACCCAGCAGGATGTACTGAAATTGTGTGTGTGTGTGTGTGTGTGTGTGTGTGTGTGTGTGTGTGTACATAAAGAAAGTATTAACTTTGAGCCTCATCTCAGTATGCTAGCATCTGTCAGGAACCCCCTCCCCAAAAAGTAAACCCATTAACCAAGGTCAGTCCCTCACAATCCAGCAAAACTTGTTTTGCTTTGTATCACACACTCAGTCAAGAAATGTATCTTGGAGGAGCGTTCAACTGAATGGAGTTAAATATCTGATCCCCTTTGTGCAGCTTTGTTTCATACTTTTCAATTTGTCCATTCACGCAACAAATATTTCTTGAATGTTCTGAGCAAGGCACTATGCTGGGCACAGAGAAAGCCATGGTAAACGTGGTCACGTATCAAGGATATTAATACTGATCAATAAAGCCCCCTAAAAATGATTCCTTGTGAAGCATTCCAAACAAATGGTTTTTAAACTTTGGTTATTATCTTCCCTTTCCCCTCCCCATATGCCTTTTTAATCCTACTATGAAAGTGCTGAAAGTATTTTGGTGGCGTGAAATATGAAAAAAACAAAAACAAAAACAAAAACAAAACAAGTGTGTGGTGTAAAAGGATAAATGAAATTGGCACTCTCTTCTCCTCTTAGAAACATGAGGACTCTGCCTGCTCTGGGGGTTCCTGTTCTTTTGGGAGCCCTCAGCTGGTCTCTAGCGGCAATGATGACATAAAGGAAAATTACATTCTGATGCAGAATTCAGCCTCTTCATCTTTCTCCTTTCTCTACAGCATGAAGCTAGGGGCCCAGAGAGGATCTAATATCAAAAGGAAGAGGGTAATACCACTACATGGAGAAAAAAAAAAATAATTACCAAATTTCCTGAATAGTAAACAGCTTTAAAAAAAGAAGAAGTTGAACCCTTTGATAGCTTGGCCCTTGGTCGGCCTGTGAATGCCTTAAGGATTATATCATCAGACTGACTCCAGCAGCCCGTGCTATTGTTTCAGGAGGAGGAAACAAGGAAGAAGGGGAGGGAGAAGAGGGGATGGGTGGGAGCAGGTCCGTCCTTAGGGAGGGGAGAGTTTTGATTTTGAAGGTGCAGTTATCAATGTTAGGGGTTGTGAGGCCAGAAAGACAAATTGAACAATTTCTCAGCGTCTGTGGAAAGGAAGTTTCTCAGGGCCCTTTCTCCTTTTCTTGGGGGATTAACGTAAACGTTTGGATTCAATAACTTTTCTACCGCAGATGACATTAGCTCAAAAGAGAGAGAAAGCGACCTCAAGTTGCCCAAGGGAAAAAAAAAAAAAAAAAAGTCATTGCTGTAAACTATCACCTGGGGGCAGTCTTGTGACTGTTAAGTTTCCTTGGCCCCATTCTAGTAGGGATTTCACTTTTTTCCTCCAAGTGCTCAGTTTCTTTATCTGAGATTGAAGAGTGAGAAAAAAGGGCAAAGGGGAAGGAGGCTCGGGAACTAAGCCTCACACCCTCCCGAGTCAGGCGGGAGGCGACACCCCGAGAACGTGCCTCTCAACCTCCTGGTTGAGAACAGTCACAAAGATCTTCCTTTGGGTCTTTGAAATGGAAAGCCTCAGCAGCCGAGGAGGCGGCGGGGTGGGGGCCGCAGACGGCGGGTCCTGGGATACTAACGACCCCCGCGCGGACCGCAAGGGCGAGTGGCCTGGGATTCCCGAGATTCCGGGAATTTACGGCGGCTCCCCCCAACCCCGACCCCTGCACACACGCGTCCCCGCCTCCCTGCCCCACCGCGCCAGGCCTTCCCCGCGGGGGCCGAGACGCCCTGGCTCCGGCCCACGACCGCACGTTTAGCCCAGGGGTGGGGGGCGTGGACCGTGCGGGGCGCTCACTGACCAATGTGGTCACTCCAGCTGCGGCAGCCAGGCCTGCCCCTCTCTGGGGCCACGGCGTACAGGCCCTAGCTTACCAGCCAGCGCGCTCCTTGGCCCGCGCCGGGGGAGCCTCCCGGCCCGAACCTGGGCATCCACAGCCGACCCCCAGGGGGCAGAGCTGGCCCAAGGCCGTCCGCCTCCGCCCACGGCCGGCCGGGGACGCGCGTCGCAGCGAGGCGGGCCCCGGGCTCACAGGCCGCGCCCTTGACGGGACGCGAGGCTGTCTGAACCCCGCGTGCCGTTTCCGACGGGCTTCGTGTCGTAGCATTAAGAGCACCGAAGACCTGGGCTAGGGGCTCCAGTCGGTGTAAGGGAAGCCGAGCGCAGCCTCCCCCCGGGCCGCGGGCCCCAGCGCGGAGCCTAGAGGGTTCTGTCCCTCCGCGTGCGTGTGCTGGAGCGGCCCGGGAAGCGGCTGAGCGCCAGGGAAGGCGGGCGTGCGAGCCGTGAGAGTGTAAAGCAAAACCTGAGAGCCCCGAGCCCGAAACAAAGCCAGATCCTCGCTCCACAAACCAGCGGCGGGGAGCCCGGGTTTACGAGGGAGGACTTCCTCAAGACTTTACCTCCGCCCACAGGCCCACCGTACACGCAGAACAAGGGGGCACCCGCAAAAGTCGGGAAGAGGGGAAGCCTGCTGGAGGACTTGGCCTCGGCTGCACCGGGAGCCTGCTCCGGAGGCCTCCTCGGGCCCAGGACCACACGCCGTTCGGCGCGGCGCGAGGTGGGCGATCCGAGCGCCGGGGCAGCGCCCGCAGGCTCCACGGAACTTGCGGCGTGGACCCATTTCTCCGGCGTTGTGCCCCGAGGGACAGACCCTTAGTGGAAAGGAGGGAGAGCCCGTCGCTTTTCAAAATCTCTAAAAAAAAACAAAAAAACAAAAAAACACACACAGTTAAAACTCAAGACGTCTTCCCTCCCTCCCCCTGCTCCCGAAGACAGGGAAGAGGAGTATCTGGGTTAGGGTGGACGAGGGGCCTCAGTCCTGCATCTCGAGCCCCACAGATAAGGCGAGGGCGCCTTTTTGCCCCCTCGCGGGCTGCCGTAGCCGCCCTCGCGGCCCGCCCACGTAGGGAATCGGCGCGGCGCGTGGCGCCGGGACGAGCCCCCGCGCTGAAACTTCTCGAGGGGGGCACGGGGCGCCGGAGGGCTCCTGCCGAAGCCTCCTCGGGGTCCCGCCGAAGCCTCCTCGGGGTCCCGGAGAGCGTGCAATCCGCGGAAGCCTCAGTCCGAGAGGCGCGCTGCGACGCGGCGCTGGCTTCCTAGAGGGCCCCGGCCAGGGGCTCGGCCCCGCCGCTCCCCGCCCCACCAACCTTTCCCTTCTTCCCCTTTTGCGGCCCCACCCGAGTTCCGCGCGGCCCTTCCCGCCTGGGACAAAGGCAGGCGTAGCAGCGTGGGCTCCCGTCGGAACACCACGGACGTGTCCGAATCGCACAAGGAGCTCCTGCGCTTCGCTGGGTGGGGGCCGAGCCTCACCTAGAAGCCTCTACTCTCCTCCGCGACGAGTGGCAAGCGAGGGGCTGCGAAGGGTGCGTTGGGCACCGCCCGCTTCCTGCGCTAGAGCGGCGGCCGGCCGGACTCCCTTTGCCCGCCTAACTGCAGCGCCGGCGGGCGGCCGGGGTAGTCAGGCAGCCTCGCTGCCTCTCCCACCGGCCCGCACCACTTCGGGCCCTGCTGCTGAACCCGGGCCAGGAGGGAAGCTCGCGGCCACGCCGGCTGGTAGCCGCCTGGCTTTGCAATTTAGCGATCCAGCCCGGAAGGGGTGTGAGCGTGTCTCACCTGTACAGGTGCAGTGAAAATCATTGCGCGCGTTTAAGTCCGAGGCTACATTTCCAAAAACTAGTGACAGAAACAAGAGCGATGTTCAGGAAAGGAAAAGCCGTTTGCTTCATTTGTTTAAGGTGAAAGTGAAAATGTTTGCAGCTTGACAGAGCTGGAGGATTTTCTCTGCCGTGTGGTTCGCTAGATAGAGCTAAGGCGGATGGGCAGTTAGGGAGGTCGCGTGCAGTTTACCCTTCCTCGGAATCCGTACGAGGAAAGGCTCTCGTTCGCAGTGCCCTCTCATCACTGCCTTCGCGTTCAAAGAATTGTACCCGCCTCGGCCGTTGGAGTCGGGTGTGCTGGAGCGCAGCCACATCTGGACGAGTTTGGGTGACGTTCAACCCCCACCCCTGCCTTTGCCCCCAATCCTTCCAGCGGCATTATTATCCGTGGCATCTAGTGGCCGGCTTTTCTGTCTCTTGGGGCATTTTACCTTCCTCCCTACTTCTTTGTCACACTCGACCCTAGATGACCAAACACAAAGGAGGGGTCGCTTCCAGACGGAATCCCCATATTAGTACCTCTTTGCTTGGCTTAGATGGTAGGATTCGAAGTCACTACCCAGGAATATGCTTGTACGTGGGAATGCCTACGCCAAGCCTGCTAAGCCTTGTTCCCGCATGCCTCAGAGAGTCGGAGCATTCAATACCGGGTAGTATAGACCGGATTTTAAGCGAATATGCCATGAAACCACAGGCCACTGGCTCACTTGCTGCTTCCCGTCCAGGATAGGTCACACACTGATAAAGCAGCTAAGTTAGCAAGGACACATGAAAATGACTGCTAAAAAACGAAGTGATATTTTGAGCCTGCTTGCAGAATTTCTGAATTTGGGAAGTAGGGAAAACTAAATACACTCTCCTCCCATTCTGCTTTTGTTGTAGGTGTGATTGCACTATGTGCAAATGACTTGGTATAGTAATGTCATAATGTGTGTTTTTGTGTGTACATATGTCTGTGTGTGTGAGGGTGATATTGAAGTGTGTACCTGTGGAGAGTGCCCTAAATCAGTCTCTCCTCTCTGGCGTATGAACTGAAAAGAAATTCTTTGGTTGCAGGGTTTATGATTCACAGCCTCCTTAGACTGCTCCTGGAAGGGGAATAGGCTTTAGGAATGGCAAGCGTTATTTGAAAGGGATTTAGCACATTCTGCTTCTCAGCATTTCCCCCAAAGGTAGTAGGACTGGAAGTTGGAGCTCAAGGCTGCCCCTCCCCCACTTCCACCAGGGCACAGGAGGAAAAGTGTGAACTCCTAGGGCGCCAGCAGACTCGTTACCACCTCTGGCAATGACCCAAAGTGTGTGTGTATCTTGAAGTCTGAGCCCCCATCACTCTGATTGTTCAGAGCTGAAAGTTCACAAACCTGCCATGAAGCCAAATTACAGTTTGCTGGATGAATTGGTACACACACACACATACACACACACACACACACACACACACACACACACACACACATTTTTACCAAGGAGAACTTAGTAAAATGTCCTGCACATGGTAGACATGCAGTGATTATTTGTTGAGTGAATGAAGGAACTCATTTGTGTATTTATTGTTTCCAAGGCAATTTTTAACTAAATAGGCTTGTATATGCATATGTAATATATATGTAACAAAGAGTCGTGTGCCCCGAATATAGGGGGATTTTTGTATCTGTCCCTTCTTGCTTTCCAGTTTTCGCAAGCAAACCCCTCCCCCAAGTCCCTGCCTGAGGCACAGGTCTCTGCAACTAGTTGGTAAACTTATCCGTCTCCCACCAAAGCCTGTCAGTCAGCCAGTAAAAACAAATGCGTTGCTTTGGTCACGTCCTTACTTCCCTCACAGATCACACTCATGTTTCTATAAAGGTTTTTCGGCTAATTTCATGCTGCACACCCCCACATTCCTTTATACTCTCTATAGGTGGTATAGTGCTTGGGTTTCACAGGCCTGCAAACAGGCAGGTCGCCTCTGTTAACAGACCCAGCCTCAGTCAGCATTTTCAGAGAGTGGCCCAAGTTCCCAGGAAAGCTTGGATCTTAATATGGGAAAGGATTGCCAGTTCCCCGGAAGGAGAGAAGCCACTGTTCCCCGTCTGGCTGAGACTCGCTTCACGCTTCTAGGTTTGTACTACAAAAACATGTATTTAATCGCAATTCTGTGTGACTTCAGAAATTACAAGCCTGGTGCCTCAGAGAAAAGAGTCCAGTGCCAGGACCTTTTGCGCCCAGTGGGTCTCACTCTCGCTCTCCAGTGGACCCCAATTCATCATCCCTCTGAGGGAGCTGGAGGACCCTTTTCTGTGCCCCGGCCAGCCTGCTGCCACCTGGAGGATGAGGGTACCCTCTTCCTCTTGTTTCCCCCACACCCTTTTTGAGGGGTAGCAAGCTGGAAGAAGTAGGACACGAACCGAGCTAATTTCTGCCCTGACTCTGAACAGACTCTGCCTGAGCCTAAAAGACCCAGGACAACAAGGACAAAGACTCTCTCCTTTCCCCTCTGCTCTCCCCTTCCTCATCCCCTACCCCTTCCCTCACTGTCCCCCCCCTTCCTCCAGCCTGTGGAAGTCCTGGAGGTCCTGGAGGGGAGCTGTCTCTAAAGGCTTTGCCTCCAGGGCTGCTGCCTGCTTCATCAGGAAGGAGAGTGGGGTCGGGGACAAGAAAGGAGTATTTTTTTAAAAATTTGTTAACACTTATTTATTTTTGAGAGACAGAGACAGAGCATGAGCAGGGGAGGGAGAAGGGAGAGGGGGAATACAGAATCGGAAGCAGGCTCCAGGCTCTGAGCTGTTTGCTAGCACAGAGCCCGATGTGGGCCTCGAACTCACGAACTGTGAGACAATGACCAGAGCTGAAGTTGGACGCTCAACCGACTGAGCCACCCAGATGCTCCCAAAAAGGAGTATTTTTTTTTTTTTTTTGAGAGAGAGAGAGATTGGAATGGGCAGAGAGAGAAGGAGAGACAGAACCCCAAGTAGGTTCTGCACTGATAGTGCAGGGCTCAAACCCACAAACTAGGAGATCAGGACTTAAGCTGAACTCAGGGGTCAGAAGCTTAACCGACAGCCACCCAGGCACCCCAAGAAAGGAGTATTTAAAACTCCACTAAAGCCAAACTGAAATGGCAGCTCATTGGGGACAACCTGGAATGTTTCAGCCCCCACCTCTGCCCCACAGGAAGGATAATACCTCCTCTTTTAATGAGATGAACAGTGATCAGGACTCAGTGGGGTCGGGAGAAAGGGACCTGCAAACTCATGGTGGAGGGGAGTCTAACTTGTTTCTCGCCTGCACTGCTAGAAAAATGTCTAACGGTGCTTGCCTCTGGAGTTGCTCCATGGTGAGCAGTCTCCAGGAACAGGCCTGACCCAGAGCATGGCTCTCCCAAGTGAGGCCTTGAATTTGGGTCAGGACACTTGTGATCCTCCGGTTCCTCACCTGTCTGCCCCACCCACATCAGAGGCTAAGGCCCAGAGGGGCCTTGCGATCTGCTAGCGCTTTACGATTTGTAAAGAATGAAAGTGGTGACAACCCAAAGACCAGTCTAGCTCAGGGATCTGGGCAGCCTGCCGCCTGCTGCCTTCTTGAAGTTCTCCCAGGGCTGCTTTCTGAACCGCCTTTAAAATAAAAACATAAAAAATAAATAAATAAATAAAACGAAATCAAACCCAAGGCAACAGTGTTGAATCAGCTGTTCATTCTACCTGACCCGCCCCCGATGTGATCTACAGCCACGATCGCTAATGGTCACCTAGGGACAAATTAAAGAATTGAAAATGCTGAGCTTGAGAAGCCGAATTCCTTACGCTATCTGGAGTCGTTAATCACCCAGCAGAAACCAGCCCAGCAAGCAGGAAAAGTGGCTAGAGGGACAGAGAGACAGTGCGGGTCTGTGCGCTGGTGTTCGAGGGGCTCAGGTGGAGAGATTTCAATGCAGTTGTGCTCAGGTGTCCGATGTGCTCCGAATGAGCGCCACGGGTGACGGTCCCCAGAAACCGTTAAGCTCTTTTGGGCTGCTCTAATAGCCTTAATTTTGCAAATAAATGTGGACTTGATAATCAAGAGATTTGTGCAAGGTTAGTTCGCGACTTGATGGCCCAGTGAGTCGGGTCCACTCCTGCACGTATCTATTTCCCAAGAAAAGGCAGCTGTTTGTTTGTTTGTTTGTTTTACCCAATGTGGTGAGAAGAACAGGAGATTCGCGTTCAGTGTCCCTGGGCCTCTCCGGAATCCACCTCTGAGGGCAAGGCGGGGTTAAGGGTAGTGCAAGTAGCAAGAAGGCGCGTGCCTGGGAAAGTGGCACCCTGGAGCCTTGCAGAGACAGGAAAGCAAGTATCTGCGGGGTGGAGGAGTCTCACTTCTGTGCGGACAAGGAAGGGGAAGCTTCTCCACCCACCACTATCCAGGGTGGGCATCCCTACAAAATTCAATATCCAGGAAGCCTGGCGCTTCGGGTCGGTAGTCTGGCACCAGGTCTTCCAAGCAACTAGCGCTCTCCCAGGAGGCGGCCGCTGCCTGACTACCCCTCGCCCGTCCGGGAACCAAGAGTCCAGGCCTGGACACCCCCTTCTCCCGGGGCCTCGACGCCGGTCGCGCAGCTCCCTGAGCGCGGCGCGGGCGAGCGCGGGCGCTGCGCTCTTCCCTCCTCCCGGCGCCCTGGAGGTGCAGGGCTTCCGGTCACCGTCTCCCGCAGGCAGGCTCTGGGGTCTGGGCGCCTCCGCGGCCTGCCCAGGCCCGCTCTTCCACTCGGGGCCCCCAGTTAGCCGCGCTTCTCAGTAGCTCCAAAGCTATACAGACAATTTGTTTAGTGAAGCTCCTCAGACAATGGAAAGTTACGAGGTTTCCTGGATGTTGTGTTCGGGAGGCGGGGCCGGGACCCGCTGAAGGCGGTTTCCCCAGCCCCGTTCTCCCCCTCTCTGCCCCCCCCCTCAGCCACCGGGCAGCAGAAAGAGGCGGCCAGCCTTCTCCTGCCCTTCAGCTGGAGGACCTACGGCTGCCGCGCCCGCCACCTCTGCACCTGCCAGGCTGAGGTGAGATGCCCGGCGCGCGCGGTGAGGGCGGTGCGCACAGGCCCCGCGCTCAGCTGCCGGAGCTACCGGGGCGACAACCTCTAGTGATGGGCGGGAGAAGGGAGTGCGAGGCGG
>NW_024412388.1:102671929-102681936 GCF_014898765.1 Herpailurus yagouaroundi | reverse complement strand
GGCGGGAGGGAATCACCCCTCAGGGAGTGGGAAGAATAAGAATTTTTAGGTGACCTGGGTAAAAGGTCCCATGTGATTTTGCTTCTCGAAAACTCAGGACCAGTGAACGAAGTTTTAGGGACCGTGGTTTTCTTATCTAGGATTGAGAATAACATCACGCTGTCCCCACGCCCCAGGGGAGTGACAGCTCTCTGATCGGAGGTGCCGTCCCGAGGGCGGCTGGGGAGAGGCGGAACCCAGGGCCGGAGAAAGCAGGCGCTCTCCCATCCTGCTGTGGCAGGAAAAGCTGACACTTAAAACCTCAGAAATGGCCACGCAGGGGCAACGGCGGTCAAGTACAGTCGAGGTGCTATTGCGCGCTTGGTCTTTCCAGGAAAGGAGAGACCGCCGCGGCGTGGGGGCGGCCGAGTCTTCCGGCTTCCCGCGGGCCGGCCCCAAAGGGCGCAGGGAGCCCAGTGGGGACGTGGCGGTCCTGCTACGCGCCTTTGCTCGGGAGGTGGGTTCAGCAGACGCGCGAGAAAAAGCCCTCACCTCTGCCTCCCGGCTCCACGAGAACCTGGCGGCGAACGCCCAGAGGCGGCCGGCCCCTCCCTGGGATTCAACCCAACCTGGATTCAGCCTCTTCGGCCGCAAAAACTCCCAAGCCCCGCAGCCTCGCCGTGCACCTCTCGCGGTTTCCAGCGCTGGGGCCCCGCACACTTCCGAGCTTCTGGCGTGGCAGCCCCTGGCTTCCTTTAAGGAAGGCGCGAGGGGGCCCAAGGGACCTCCGGCCTAATCGACCAGGACCGCATAGTCTCCCAGTGGACCTTAGAAACAAGCCCACAATCAAGATCCTCGCTACCTTCTGCCTGGAAAGCCCGGGACTGACCCGAGTCCCCGAATAATCCGAATCCTAACCTAGTTGTCCCCAGTTTTTTCCCCGCAGAGCAGAAGAGACCTGCCAGCCTGAGCGCAGAGGGGGCTGACAAGGAGCCTCTCTCTGGCGGCTACTTGGTAGGAACTTGGCGTTTTGCTGGCGTCTCCGCGTTTTATCCGCGTATTTGGTTGACCCTACGGTCGGTGATTAGCCACCCCGGCCCTCCCGCTCACCACGCCCCGTGCGGCCCGGGCGTCAGTGTTTTGGCAGGAGCCTCGGGGGCTCTGAACGTCTTGCGAGCGGAGTTGGCGAAGGCAAGGTTTCTCCACGCGCCCAGAACGAGCGCCGTTACGCGCTTCCCCGCTGCGCACCCCGCGAAGTTGGAGGAGGAAGAAAATGTTAAATACACTGGCCAAAATTCGTTCTTGGGAACACTTTGAAGTTGGGTAACTCGGACTGCGCTACTCTGCCCCGCTCCCTCCCCCAACTCCCTGCGCAGCCAGATGCACCAGAAAGCGGCACTTTGATCTTGCAAAGCAGTAATTCACATTTCTTTTTTAAAAAAAAAAATTTTTTTTTTTTCTGTGAAAAAGATGATGGGACCGGGGTGAACATAATACAATTCCACGGGCGCGCGGTTGAGGAGCGGTTTTCTGGGCCGGGCCAGGGCTGGGCCCGGGATGCCGGCACATCTGTTCGCCCGGGTTTGCCGCATTCCAGGCTTTTCTCTTTCTCTCCCTCGGTGGACCGGTCCGCGTGATTCACCCCAGGCAGGAAGCTGGGCTTTATTTGTCTTTGACCTGGAGATGCTAGGAGAGGTGTGGAGAGGTTGGCCGGGGCGGGGGTGGGGAATTGCCGTCGGAGAAGCTCTGAGGCTTTCCTTGATTTGAATTGGAAGAGAGGGGAGGAGCTCAGAGAGTAAAAGCGCCTCCTGCCTTCCAGTGAAGAACTCGGTACCCTCTACCCTCTTCCTTGCCGGGAAAGAGGTGAGGGCAGCTGCAGACTCTGTGGGTGCAGGGCCAACATCAACCCGTACCGTCGGTCTTGCCCGCCACAGGGATTTACTGAAATAAAACCGACGTGCAACTTTGTCTGGCACTTTGCCTAATAACCTCAAATTGGATTAAATTCTCGAGAATACTAAAGTCGGTACAGCGCCAAACACGGCAGGCTTCCCACCGGCTCCTCCCACCCGCACACCCAGCAGACAGATCCTCCCTTTTCTGCCCGGGTCGACCAGGCAAACTCCCACCGCTCCCCGGGCCGGCTTGGAGACTCTGGTTCCCTGGGGTCCTCAGCCCACCAGATCTTTCTCCCCATAACTGGATTCTCTTTCTGTTCTCCAAGTGGAATCTCTTCTCTTTCCTCCGAGACCTGGGGACTGCCTATCGCACACGTCAGAGCTTGAGGAAGCAGTGCAGGAGGCCACCCATCTTCACTCTGCAGGCTGGTCCCACTAGGCCAATGGGGTCTCTGTGGGAGTCTGGTTTGTGCTAAGGACCCTAAGTTAGGCGCTTGTCCTGGGCGGGGGTGGGGGGGGGGTGGGCTCTGCTCTGCAAGAGTTACTTACTTGGAAAACCCATTCCAGGCCCCCTGGCTAATCCTGTCCTGCGTCACCCTAAATCCCACTTTGGGAAGGTGGATCAGAGTGGGGGGACCCTGATTTCATGCCCATGCCAGGGTTAGGGTTTCAGGAGATGAGGTAGTCCTGTCCTCTTTCCTTTGATTTTTCTGTTTCTTTTTTCTTGTTTTCCTCTTCTTTCCTTTTGTTATTTTCCATTTCTTTTCTTTCTCTCTTTCTCTCTTCCTTCAGTTTAGTTTCCTCCTTCTAGCCTTCCTTCCCCTCTCATGTTTCTCTGGCTCTTGTTTTCTGTAGACTCCCAGTCCTAAAAGTTCCAGTCAAGTTTCTCAGGCTGTAAGGAGGCCACTGTCAACCTGCCCACCCGCACTGGTAGACCCCGACAGAGCCTGTGGGCCGCATGGGGAGCTGGGAATAAAACAGAAGCCGGCCATCTGAGAGTGGTCAAGGGCCTCCCAAGGGCCTGAGGCAAAGGCCCAGGAGAGGGACTGGCTCCCACCGCACATTCCTTTCCTCTCCGTGGCTCTAACACCCCCACCCCCACTCACTCACCTCTCTCTCCAGCCCACAGGACACTCTGTGTGAGCTCTGCTTCCAGTTACAATGTAAAAATTCAGGAAAAAATAGATGGAAAGGAGACAAGTGGGAGTCCCCAGTAGGTAGAAGAGTGGGCTCAGTCGGCTGGTTGAGTGGCAAAGTACATCTGTGGTGCTGAGGGAAACTCCCCGGCAAGAGGGACAGGGGCAGACGTAACCAGTGAGGGTGCAAAGATGTTATCTGGGGGGACATCCACACCAAGGACCTGGGCACAGAAACACGATCAGACTCAGTGACTCTGAGTCCCACAGAGTCTGAAGGTTTCCAGGGACTTTGACACATCACTGCCCAGGTGCATCCTTTGAGAGGTGGGGACTTCGATGATGAATCTGTCTCCTGCCCAAGCCCGCTGGTCGGTGGCTTCACAGGGAGCCCTTCTTGGGCACCAGGGTCCTCTATTTTACTTCCCTCTCCCACCAGATTAAACCAAAAAGCTGTTTCTCCCAAGCCGAGCTTTTGCTTCCAAACTCCAAAGTTCTCTCTTATGCTGGGCCCCAAGGCCCTAGGAGTTTTCCCTCTCTGAACCCTTTTATGCAACAAATCTGATATCTGGGGCCTCAGCTATTTTGAGGAATAAACTGCTGATACCAGCCAATGCTGGGGCCACAAGACCTGTTCCTTATTTGCATTTCAAACAGACCTGAGCTGTAGAAATGGGGACTAAAATATACTATGGACCTCAGAGTTGAACCCAGTGAATAAGTGTTTTGAAGGGGGGGGGGGAGGTGGGAGGAAAACTCACTTTGAATACCTTTGAGGGTCCACCATAGGAAACAGCCTGTCCCTGGTGGCCTTCCAGTTGCAGAAATGGCTTCCCTGCCAGATCAACACACTCTGTTCCCGGGAAACTTCCAGTCTGAGGGCAGAGGTGGTCGGCAAGGCACTGTCTGCCATCCACCACTGGGTGGACAAAGTCCACTGGGGAAGGACAGGTGTTGGAACTGAGCCGGGGTGAGGGGTGGGGGGCTCTGCTGCCTCCTAATTGAGCAGTTACCATCCCCCGCCCCCCCCAAGTGTCTTATGGGAGATGTGCGCCTGGGGGAGGGGCAGGCGGTGTGCAGGCAGGAAACCTTCAAGGAATAGGTGGTTTGAGGGGGTTAGACCAATAAAGGATCGGGGCTTTAAAAGCCTATGGTGCTAAAGCGAAGCCGCCCTGGCCGACTGGGCCGCGCCAGGAGGGAAGGTCGGGGGCTGGCAAGTCGGAAGGAGACATCCGCTTGAGGCCGGTCCTGCGGCGAAGCCACGGGCGCCCACCCGAGCTTCGCAGCTTGATCTTAGTTGACTGAGCCCCGCCAGAGACGGCAGCCCCCGATTCCCATCCCGCGTGGCTGGTGGTGTTTTATCTTCTCTGTTCAGCACCCGTTGCGTTTCACCCCCGGGAAGGACCAGATGGAGCTCCTTTTATCTCCTTGCTCACAGGGTTGCTGCGCTCAGGCTGGGAAGGCCTTCTGTGTGCATTTCAGATGGGGTGGGCTTTTTTCTACCTCTGTAAGCCAACTCCATCGGTGCCGTCTTCCCCACCCCTGCCCCCTTAGCCGGGGTCACTTCACCGCAGAGACAAACTGGGTGTGTGAATTGCACCCAGAGAGGCTGTGGGTATAGGGATTAAGCATTCTGGCTCTAGAGCTATAATGCCTGCACTGAAAGCTGTGAGACCCAAGCCAAGTTATTTAACCCCTTTGTGCCTCAGTTTTTTCCCCTGTAAAATGGGCCTGGTAACACTGGTTCTTGGTTCACAGAACTTGAAGTGGGTGGAATGGGTTAGTTTATGTAACACGCTTAGCACAGGGCCTGCCACAAAGGAAAAAAGGCTCAGTTAACATTAGTCCTTTGTACGTGGTGCAGAATAGAAAAAGAGGAGATACAAAAATGAGACCTGATGGCGTGAGAGGAAGACTATGGAAATACATGCTTCTTATCTTTTCTCTCTGATTTTCCTGGAAGCAGGGGCCTCTGGATGGCAATGCCTCTGCTGTTTCTCGAGTTGGGTCAGAGGTTCTCATTTCCTGCGAAAGCAATCTCGAGAACAGCAACACTGGGGGCAGGTGTCAGTGGTGCCATGGCCCACCCTGGTGCCACTGCTCTCTGCTGTTGCCCCGCCGAATCTCCAAACCTCTTGGGCCTTTGGTGCTGCAGACACAACTGAGCTCTAGGAGACTATGGACGCACCCGTTTGTTCTGCCCCGGCAGCGCCTTCATTTGCCTGGATCTGTGGGCTGTCCTGTGAAGTGTTTGGAAAGTATGTAAAGTTAAGCAAATATTTTTCCTGATTAGGGATAGATAGCTTTCCTTGCCCCTGGCTTTTTGGGGTACTTGGCTGTGAGCCAGAGTGCAATGCCTCCTGCTGCTGTTTGAATGCCTCCAGCGTGGGACCGCCTCCCCCATCCCCAGCGGTAGGCCCTGTAACGGGCAGTGTTGGCCTCTCCACAGACACCCATCGTGTGTCTTTGCTCTGAAAGACCACTGGAATAGACAACTATATATATATGTAGTAGAACATATGGTAGAGCATATAGTATATATATATATATATAGAGAGAGAGAGAGAGAGAGAGAGAGAGAACTATATATATGCATGTATTTGTAATTAGTCTTATATGCTATGGTATATGTTTTATATATAATCATAACATATAATATAATAATACATATGTGTGTATATATGTGTATACATATATACACATACATACACATATCTTTTCAAGGCTCCTTTGCTGGGACAATGGGGCTCCCCGTGTTGGTAATCTCTCTATGCCAGCTCGTTTCCAAGTCACCGGGGATGTGATGCACATCACTCATGAGTTCTGGATATTTTGCTACCCCTTCTGATTTGGTTTCACTCAAGAAGGGTGGAAGGAGGCGGCTTATGAATTATGGACCAACACGAATAAAAAGCCTCCCGTGACCTAGCTCACACGCCTCTCCCCAGCTCCTGCTTCCCCAGCTGGAGGGCAGAAGGAAGCGTAGGTCTGGCCCTACCTCTGCAGGATTTAATTCCCCAACTGCTCCTTGGAGCTGTGGGGTCAGAGAGCTGTTTTTCCACTCTTTGTGTAATGGACAATTCGTTCCTCACTCCTGAAGAGGGAGAGATTGATCCGTAAGGAGGCTGTAAAAATCTACTTGTCAGCTTAGCCGGTGCCGGCTCAGGCCCAGCCGGCTTGCCTAGTTCTACCAAGGACGTTTTGCGCCTGGGTGGCCAATTTTTATTAGTGACAAGTGAAATCCAAACACACTTCTGGCAAAAAAATAAAATAAAATAAAGCCTTTAGCTGGTGGTTGTCGTGGGCGGGCCCCATTTCGGTGCCCTCCTCGCTCAGTCCCCAACCCGGAGCCCAGGAACCCCTGGTATCCTCTTTAGGTTTCAGGGCTCTGGCCCACTGTGTTCGACTGTAGAGCCTGGGGCTTCTCCCCTCTTCGCCCCCATAAGCTTTAGATAACCCTTCCTCTCAGTGGAAAAACCAAAGTGAAGTCTTAACCTTGCTCAGCCATGCACCTGCAAAAACCAGCAGGAACAGAGAGATGGGGTCACATTTAGGGGCAAACCTGGAAGAGCGGGGAGACCATGGATCAGAAAGAACTCAAAAGAATCTTCTGCCTGGGAAGCGGCCGGCTCCTGGGGTTTGGCGTTCTGGTCCAGGCAAGCTGGCCGAAGGGTCAAAGGGGCTGCATGCGATTAAAAACAAAACTCGACAAAACACTGCTAGGTGCCATTTCTCACTGACCCATCTTTCAGTCCCTGTTGGGTCTCCAGGGCTTTGGGGACCCCCTGGTCTCTCTCCCGGGCACTGGGTAGCTTTCCCAAGGGTTGAGGCCTCGAGGCTGGGTGCTCATCATTTCCCCCTTCTTTTGGCCCCTGAGTGATCTTCCCCGCAGATGAAGCTCCACGCAGATGAAGGAGGAGGTTGTGGGGACAGCCGCGTGGGTTAAGCTTCTGGAGGCCGGGGAGAGCTCAAGGGAGCTGTGGAGTTGGGAAGGAGAGGCGGAATCCCGGTAGATTTCTGCAGACTTGGGGGCTAGCCGAGTGTGTGGCCCAAATGCTTCCCCATATGGCTGTGCGTGATGCTGCGTTTCTACGTGCCTGTTGGATCCCAGAAAGGCATGTGCGTACATGCATGCAGCGGCACTCCGTGACAGATATAACCATGGCTCCGTACAGTCATGATGGCGCAAACTAGATGCACGAACCTTGTGCTTACAAACTTCCTATACAAGTACATAGCAGTAACTGATGTACCCACGTTTACTTGGGGGTGCGCGCCGGTGTCCTCAAAATCTGCTAACCTTGGGTTGGTTGCCTCAGGTAGCCAAGCGGCCCTGAGCTCAGGAGGGTGCTGGGATGTTGCCTTGCAGCCCAGGCCGAGCAGGGCGAAGGCCAGGGGCAGGAGGGCCTTCCGGGAAGCCCCCTAGCCTCACGCCCCGAGCTTGCCTTTCCTAGCGCCTAGGTACCCGGACGCTGGCTCCTCCCTCACCCTCCGTGGGCTCAGCGCAGGCTCGAGGTTTCGCTTCCTGCGAAGGCTGGCAGGGCAGGAGCCGGCTGCCCCCACGGCGGGGGCAAGCTCAAGGCGAAGGTCCGGCGGCCGGGTTGCGCGACTCGCCCGGGGAAAAGAGGCGCTGGGCCTGGGGGAACAGGATTTCCTCGCCTTCTGGGCGCGGCCGCTCCGGGCAAGGCCACACAAGGCCCCCTTTGTGGAGGGGCCCAGCTCCTGCGCAGACCGAAGGCGGCGAACAATAGCGCAATGTTGCCGCTCGCCGGGCCAGGCTCTCCCGGTTACACCACGGCCGCCGAAGGCGAGGAAACCGGGTGGCGCTTTTTTATAGTCACGAGTATAAAATCGGGGCTTTCTCCCCTTTCGCTCGCCCCCTACCCCAACGCCGATAGAAAGCAGATAAATTTATGAAGGGCGAGCTAAGAGAATAATTACAGGGTGAAGGCCGTTAAATTTTATTTCCAGTCCCAAAGGCAAAACCTGCGATTTTATTGCAAACATCTGGAAGGACCAAGAGGTGGGCACGCTGCTGGTTTAAAATAAAAACAAAAGATTTTATTTCGCGAAAACAAAAAAACATCATTAAAGACCCTTTCGCCCCCACGGACATTTATTTTAAAAAGTGTGAGGGGGTTGTTGAACAGTCAACGACGCACGCCGGTCCCGAAGCTCCTGGCAACCTGAACCAACCCGGAGACTCGAGATGCGGTCTACCGGAGCGGGCCTGCCAGCGGGCAGGCGTTTCCAGAAATCGACCCCCTCCCACGCCCTCCCCGAGGGCTCCAGGCCAGTTTTGCCACCCTGTAACTGGGCGCCAATTTGGAAGAAGAAGTGAAAAGTGGGTACGTTGGCCTCATATTCCCCGAAGAGGCGGTCACAGCAACCATAAGACCTCAGGTCTGTTCCGCCTCCCACCGATTATCTTGCCTGCTTTGCCTAATTGTAAAGTATTTAGGACTCCTTCACTCTGCCCACAGGGAAACTGAGGCACCGGTCATTCATCAGCTTGCCTGAGGTCACAGTTTAGAGCTGAAGGGGACTTTCAGCTAGGCTTCACCTGCCTTGGAGTCCGGAGGGTCACCTCCCACCCCATAGTCGCCTCATAATGTTTTATATCTAGTGCCTAGACAGGCTCAATTCATTGTAATTGCCTCCCCCCAACAGAGTGTCCTGCCCACGTGTTTAAGGGCACACTAACATGTCCTGCTGGCAACCGTTTTTAACATTGTTTTCAATTACTCAAGACTGCAACATCACACAGATCACCTTGTATTGAGGCATTAGCAGGGGTGGGACTTAGGGTGGTATTTAGTGGGGAGAAACCCCAGGAAGACTGATTCGTGGGGGGGGGGGTGCAGGAGCTGTGTTTCCAGGACTCCTGTTTTTACACTGCAGAACTCTGGTGTTCCTTTGAAAAATCAAAATATCCGGACATGGTCGATTATAGGTGAGCAGTCATCACGCTGCCTTTTCCTTCTTGGCTTTCCTCCTGTCAAGGCTAGGACCAGGCACCCATTTCCCATCTGTCCCTACCGGTAGTCAGTGAGCTTCTCTTCCCCATTCCCCCTCGATCCCCTCTGACTCCTCCAGTGCTGAATAACCTCTGCTTCTTGGGGACCCTGCAGGGGATGGTGGGGGGGGGGGGGAGGCGAGCTCCAGCTTGTCCCTTTGCCGTCAGCTTCAGGCCTGAAATCTACCCGTAGACTCCACCCAAGACCCAAGGTTGTTGGCTGGGAAATCTGGGGACTGCCTCAGGAGTTAGCCTCAGACGCTGGGTGCCCCACTTCTATTCCTAAAGGTTGAAGAAGAGAGAAACTGGATAATGAGATTTTGAAAACACTGATATAACGAGGGGAGGAAAATGCACACTCCCAGATTTTTGCATTCAATGCCCCCAAACCTCTTTTTCTTCTTCTCCCCAACCACATACATTTATACACTTCAGTCATAGACATTAAACCATCCCGCTTAAGATTGTCCCAGGCCTTCTTCCCCATCAGTACGGGTCGTGAACCAAAGACTGCATGCCCCTGGGGGTGGGGTGGGGGGCGTGGAGGAAACCACAAAGCACCTTAGATTGACCCCTACTGTCACAAAAAGGAAATATCCCTGCCCCTCCCTTTTACCTAGAGGAAAATTCCTGTTTTCCCGACAGATCCAAAACAACCTGGCTTCATTACCATCTGATTTGCTTTAGTGGCCTAACCCACAATTCTAGGATATATGAATATATAATAGAGGTGTGGCCACCTACATGTGGGGGGTCCTCTAAGAACTCTGTGCGGAGCAAAGGCTTTGGGGTGAGGTGTAGATGCATGCCATCGAAGCCATTGCTCTCTTCTCCATGCATGGCTCTCCCACGTGTGTGTATGGGCACCGACGTTGTGCAGGCTTTCTGGGCCTGCACGTCAGTACGTGAGTAAACCAAAAGTTCTTTTTTTGAGAAACTTTCACAGCCTCGGGGGGGAGAGCGTATGGCCTAGGGTGC
>NW_024412388.1:102661929-102666929 GCF_014898765.1 Herpailurus yagouaroundi | reverse complement strand
GGGCTTGGGGTCCCCTGTAGGCCTTTCTTTCTTTTTCCTCTAATAGAGCGCCCTAACGAACACATACAGACTGGGCCACCGTTAAGGTGTGTGTATGGTGGTGGAGGTGGGAGGGGGCACAGGCGACTCCGTTTGTGCCCAGGGCCGTGTGTATGCCGGTCTTAGCCTCCAACTGTTTAAACTCTCTTCCCGGATTAGGACAGAGAGCCGGCTGGACCCGCTGCGTGGCTCAACTGCGCTAGGCCGGTGATAAGTCAGGAACCGGGATACAAACGACAACAACAAAACCAAAATTGCCACGGAGCTTGGGGAAGGATTAAACAAACAGGCAAACATACACAGGACACCCGCCTAGAGCAACTCTATTTATCATTTTCCCCCTCCTCCTCCCCCCCCCCGCCCCCCTGACTGGGACCTCCGTTTCCAGCCTTCTCTGTCCGTGCCTTTAAATCCAAGGATCCTCAGACAACCCAAGGGTCAGATTTTAATGTTTAACTTTTATTCAAAGACGTGGCCTTTTGCTTTTTCACAGCCCGTTTTTTCTTTTCGCGTCCGGACAGAGCTGGCTTTAGTTGGCGCCGAGCGCCCCGCAGCCTGGGGCGCCAACCTGCAGCAGCGGGGGACCAGCCCGGCCTGCGCGCCGTGGGCGCTCACACATCAGAGGACACACAGTATGTATTTCAAACGTTTCCACCGAGTCTGCTGGTCCTGAAAGACCCTGAGGCCCTAAGGGCCTTGGAGAAGGGCCTGTGAGATGCCCTCATTATTACCAGAACTCCGCGTCTTTGGAGAAGCCGCCGGGACGCAGCCGCCGCTGGCTCGGGAGGGTCTCCCAGGAGCCTGACTCTCCGGCCTGCTTGCCTCCGCCTCTCACCGAGCAGCAACAGGGAAAACTTTTAAAGCCAGGATCGCCCGGAACAGCTGCTCCGGCTGCGGCCTTAGAAGTATATTTCAGGCACGCGGCGGCGCCATCTGCGCTCGGACCCCAGCCCCGGCTCCACCCGGCTTCCCCAGCTCGAGTTTGGGCCTTTTCCCGCCCAAATCCACAGCCGAGTGCTGCCGAGGTCCGGTCTCCCGCGGAGCGAAATAATTCAAACCTTCTGCGAAAGGATTTCCCCCTTCAGGGCCTGCGGCCCTATGCCTTGCAGCCGTGGCGCTCCAGAGGCCTAAGAAGGTGGCGGAGTACGCGGGTGGGCACACAGAGCAGGCACACTCAAGAACGTGCGTGCAGAGCCGCACTCCGCGCGCACGTGCACATGCATCAGGCTCGCGGGGTCCCTGCACCCATCTACGCAATCCCTAGAGGAATGAGACGGGAACAGCCCAGGCGGTGCCCCAGGGCCCTTTCTTCTTCCGAATTACCGAGATCAGCTGTTCACGCGAATTAAGCTGCCAGTTTATGGCTTGTTTGCTCAGAGTAAAACTCCCAAGATTTTAATCCTGACATCACCCCTCCACCCACCCCCAATCCCCAATAGGGAAACACAGGGTCAAAACGGAGGAAGTGACTCTTCACTGACGTTTAAGTAATGGAGAAAACGCGATGCGTTTGAAGCCAGTGGGGAGAGTATGCTTGTGCTGGGCAAGAACCAGACAGGGCGCACGCCGGGGCTTGGACCGCAGGGCAAGGGTGTGGGGTGCGCCGGGCCGGACGCCAAAGCGTATGCCTGAGGTAGAGTCCGGGGCGAGGAACACTGGTTCCTCAGCGGTGCGTTCGCCCCATCGCCGGTGCAGGCCTCAAAGATGCCAGGCCTGGGCCCGGAGGATGAGCCAAGCGTGGTGCCTGCTGGACATGCGCAACGCTCTCTCCTGCCAAGTCAAAACGGCCTTCCGCGGTGGCCGCGCCTTTGGTGAGTGACCTTGCGTGAACGGGAGTGAGGGGGTAGGCGAGATCTGAATTCGTCCCAGGCAGGTGAGGACGGGTGTGTTCGAGGAGGGCCGCCGACGCCCTTTGGTCGAGCTGCTCGGACGCTGGCTAGGTCGCGGGGCTGGGAGAGCGCGCTGCACGGGCTCGCGGGAGGTGGGCAGGGTTCTGGAGGGTTCTGTGTAAAACACCAGCCCTGGTGCAGTGGCACAACAGAGCCCCCCACCCTCACCCCCACCCCCAGGAAGAAGGAAACAGTTCTAACCCCCAGCATTCCGTGGATGGAACAAACTGCTGGAGGGCAGTGGGGAGGACGAGGAATGGGGGAAACACCCTAATGCCCAGCGTTTGGAATGTGATGGAAGGGGGGCAGACGGAGTGTGCTGTGCTTTGCACCCCCCCGCCAGGTCGACCGGTGTCCCCCGAGCGCTTCACCGGTCCTTGTGATGAGGGTAACAGGCAAGTGCGGGGGAACGGTCTCTCGCGGACGGGCGGTGCGGGACCCCTCGCCCGGCCCCGCCGCCCACCTATGCCGCTCGGAGACTGGTACGCCGCAAGCGTAACGCCGGGAGCAGGCTTTTCTGGACGTGACAGATCAGCTCACAGCCTAGGGGTGCGGCGCTTCTGAATTCGTGTCTTCCTTCCACGCCCCACCCAACGCTGTTTCTTATCGAACGTTTTTCTTTGGGTTCAGAGCTGGACACTTTTAGGTTTCCTGATTTTACAGGTTAAACTCCCGGAAAGGAAAGTTCGCGGGGTGACGTTCATGCAGGGGGAAGGGGGAATTAAATTTCTAATAATGGAATAATGGAATTCGTATTGCAATTATACTGACACATAGCCGCTACGGGTTTTCTGGCCCCCCACTATCACTTCAAATGGTCTCACGACCATCTTTTAAATATTAAAGAAAAATTAGTTTAAAATCTAATTAATACGCCCAGCACGTGAGGAGTGATTGAAGAATGGTGTGAAATGCCTAACCCAGGGGCCCAAACTAAAGTGATCGGTTTGTGTTCCCCCATTTATTTGTATAATTTCCTTTGTGTGTGCAGACATGAGTTTAATGGGAACAAGTCCCTCGTCGTTAATCCTTCATGTTGGACCACAAGGAGAGAGAGACAAATATGTTTTGGTTCAGAAGACCTGAGACGTTTTGTTCATCCAAGCCTCTCCAAGGGCAACACTAGTATTAAAGAGTGAAATATTCCAGGTCTGTCACAATCGTTCTCTCTATTGCCAAAAAAAGGTAATATTAATAAGACGAGAGAACTTTTTTGAGATCCCGATTATGGACTCTGTTAGAAGTTTATTTCCCCCACCCAGGAGTAAAATCATTGCTTCTTAAATCTGTAAGTTCCTTCTCTAGGTGACTGTAGAGTTAAAAACAAAAACAAGACTGAACTGAGCAGATTCCACAGGGATAAAGAGCAGAGAGCAGATTGGCATTCCACTTTCCTTTCTGGAAATGCAGAAATCCATCTAATGATTGTTCTGGGGGTGGGTAGCTGGTTATTGCTTTTTTACTCCCCAAAGACAAAGACAAAGTAGTTCAGCAGGAGAGAATATTTAAGTGGTTTTCTAGTTTTGACCTTATGGGATATTTTTCCACAGGGGGAAAAAAAAAACTAGGGAACTGGTGGAATGTGAAATCTTCCCCGCTTCTTTCTCTCATCCATGTGGTTTATTTTTGCCTTGCCTTTTCTGGTTTCTAGTGAGCTTTGAATTTTATACGTGTATGACTGAGATACTCAGGGGTCTGCGCTGGGAACGGCAATTAGCAAATTTATAAATTAGGGTCTGTTTACACGTCTTTGGGCAAGGATAATCATTACTTAATTTAAGTGAGGCCCTTGCTCTAAGTGTCAGGATGGAAAATGAGACTCAGTAGGGAGGACAGGAGGTGAAATGGGAAGAGGTGGGGAATTAAGCAACTGGTGACGACAAATCAACATTTATGCAGTGCCATTAATGGCTTCACTTTGAGGCAGGACATTTTGCTGACTACAAACTGATGATGAGCTTTTGATACCAGAAATGAAAATAGACCTTGCAATTGATACTCTATTCTATACTCTTTTTACCAGCCAATGTTTAGCTATGCCCTTCATACAGAAGTGTATAAAATGTATTAAAGAGTATATAAACAACTGTATGTGATTATACACAAGTTTATGTGTGAACTTGACAGCGCGGAATGGCACATAGATAACATCTCAGGAAACATTAGAAAAACATTAGAGAAAATAAACTGCTCTTGCTTTTTTGTGGAGCCAGTTAAAAAATCGGGAATACCTAAAATTTGGGGAGGCCAGAAATTTTGTCATCTGTACGAATCACTCACTTGCCAGTTCAAGAGAATCCCAGACTGGAAGCTCCTGGGCACTGGCATTTTCACTTAACTGCCAGATTAAGTGAACATTTTGACCAAAGTCTAAGAGAAAACAGCAGAAAATGAGGCTGTACAGATACAATTTTTAAAAGATCGGGAAGAGTGGAAGTTTTTTTCTAACTAACTTTGGCATTTAATTTTGTGAAGAATGCTAACCTTCATTTCAGACGGGCAGAATGCTGACCTTCTATTGAATAATTTCATGTTCTTCCATGCAGAGAGCTAACGGAATCACCAAGGGAAATCTGGTTAATAGAAATACCGAGAGAAACTGTGATTTGGGGGAATCACTTAAGAACACAGGAGATACGTGCGAAAATCTTCTCCCTATGTGTCTGTCCTCTTGTATTTTCTTCAGAATAGTTGCCGAGGCTAAATGAGCCGGTTCCAAATTGCCACACAGCCCCTAAGTCTGAACTGCACCCGTAATATCCTAATACAGCCTTCTTTTAAAAACCGGGATACTGCAGATGAGAACAGAGTTCCCTTGAAAGGGATCATTAGGGGTCATTACCTAGCCGGTGCCTTGGTGTTGCAGCGCGTGGTTCTCAACAGGGTGACCCGAAATTCTTGCTTCCAACACCCACCCGCTGCCTTCTCGGCTGTCCCACAGCCCCGAAGATATGGTCGAAGCCCCAGTAAACCCCCGTAGTCCCCACCGCACCCCACCCCCCCCCACCTGTTCCCCCCCCCACACCTGCGACGTGTATTCTGAAACCCCCATATTTCCCCTCTCTCTTTCTA
>NW_024412388.1:102556055-102661529 GCF_014898765.1 Herpailurus yagouaroundi | reverse complement strand
CGGCAGCCGGGTCAAGAGCGTCCGGGCCGGGCCTCGGTGCGCGCGCCCCGGCTCGGGCCCCGGCGCTCGGGGCTCCGTCCCCGCGGGCGGGTGCGCGCCGCCGCTGGCAGTCCCGAGGGGTGTCCCTACCCTTCTTAGCTCCCGCTACATCCTGGAGAAATGCGGGCCTCTGGGGCAATCGGGAAGGCCCCCTTCTCCCCGCAAAAAATCAAGGGGGAAAAAACCCTAAACAAAAACCCCAAACGGAACCCAAGAATCTTCCACCTCGCGCCCCGAGGGGAGTTTGAGCCTTGGCTTTCATCAGGCTCAGCAAATTTCCAAGGAATCAAACTGACTTCAAACATTAGCAATTAGAAACCAAGAATCCTTCGGCCCGAAGAACTTTTAATCCCTAACCATTTCCAAATGGGTAATAATAGGGTCAGTAAATATCATAGCTAGTCTGTTAAAAAGGAAAGGCATTCTGTCGGTTCGAGGAGCGCAGGGTCCCCGGGTGCCTCAGAGGGTCATGAGGGTAGAGATGCCCCCTGCTCTCTGGAGAGCGGGCATTGCCCAGCCGAGACAAAACGACAGCAAACAATTGTCCTTTACGCTATTCTTGGAGATTAAAAGCAGTGAGGTAATTATTTTTCTAAACAAAACAAAACAAGAAACAACAAAAAACAACAATAACGACAAACCCCCACCCATCTCTCCAAAGTGGATTGAGAAATGCCTATTATTCACTGGGGGACTATGTTCGCAGGAATAGCTTCCCTGCTACAGCTCCGTGTGAGCTGAGAGGGAAGTCTTCCCTTGAGGCGCCAAAGTGTCAATCACACCAGGTCCCAAGGCCCAGAATTGTAACCCAGGGGCTAGGGGACTTGGGTGGTTCGGGGATTGTGTTCTTACTTCTGAAAAGTAAAAACAGAATTGGTTTTTACCATAGGGAGGGGCAAGCATTTGTGCCAATAAGTGATTGTGAGCATAGCAATACTTTCTTTCTCTGGATTTGACAAAGCTTCCTCCATTTAGAAGCCTTACACACACACACACACACACACACACACACACACACACACTTATTTGTTTATTTATTTGCAGGAAAGCTGAGGGAGGGTTATATACCTATGCACTATTTAGAATTAAAAGGATTTATGAGAAAATTAATCATATGAGCAAGTTTGCAGAAAAATACTGACTTGCAAAACTTTTCAGAAACCTTAATTGCTTATGTGGCTATCCATGAGTCTTCACTATACTACAAAGCTTTCAACACAGGCTCTCATAATCTAGATTATATCCATGCATTCTGGTAGGAAGAGGGCTCGACTAGCTTACATTAGACCTAGAGTCTAGTGCTAGCTTTATCGTTATTTTTTTGGAACCAGGAATATTTGTTCTAAAGGCAGACATACAGATGTGGCAAAAAGCGTTTCAAAGTTGTTTGATAGCCACTGATGAGGACTCAGTTCCTGGTTTGTGAAATGAGGCTCAAAGGCCCCTAAGGCCCCTTTAGCTAGAAGATTCTGTGATCCTGTTAACTTTAAAAAAAAAAAATACTAACATTTTCTCCTAATGTACGTTGGCTATCACTGGACTCATCCCTTTGTTGGAACAAGGGGAGTATTACTGCAACTGTAGAAAGTAATAGTAATAGCAACACAAGGACCCCCATCCCAACCAGAAAAGGATTTTTACAGCTAGAATTGAGAGCTTCCATAAGGCTCTTGAAAAGTTTTTAGATTAATATCACATGTTCAGAACTTCTGGATCTAGTCCTTTCTGTTTGATGTAACCTATTGTTGCTTGTGTGACTGCCCAGGACCCTCCTGCTGGGAGAGTTCTATGGCATTAGTGTATTTAAAGGAAATATAAGTTATTTATGCTTTGGACATTTTTTTTGTGCCATTCCCAGAAATAGCTGGAAAAACTCTGGATTTGAAAAATGCAGACTGAGAAGAGCAACTTCACTAGTAAATTGAGTTAGTGGGACCTCCACTCCCCCCAAGGAAATCAGTTGCCCCTCATTACTCTCTGAGCCTGATGGAAAGCACTAGTAACTGTTTTCCATGTCTAGCCTGCTAAGCCGAGGTCTTGATCTGGCAGAGATGTGAGAATGCTAAAAGGATGACTTAGTAACAGGCAAAACGCTTGTCAACAAGATGGATCAGAAGACAGCTTAGCGTTGGAGACCTCTATTCATAGCTGCTGAACTTGAGGGCAGGGTCAGACAAAAAACTGGGCCCAGCACACACCTAGGAGGGTTTCTTGTATTTCTCTCTGTGGGACTGTCTCTCCCCCTAGACTTATATGGCTGGGCTAGTGACAGCTCCCCACTTAAAAAAATTTTTTTAATGTTTATTTATTTTTGAGACACAGAGCGTGAGCAGGGGAGAGGCAGAGAGAGGGAGACACAGAATCTGAAACAGCCTCCAGGTTCTGAGCTGCCAGCACAGAGCCAGACGTGGGGCTCGAACCCACGAACTATGAGATCATGACCTGAGCCAAAGTCAGACGCCCAACCGACGGAGCCACCCAGGCGCCCCAACAGCTCCCCACTTTTATTTGCTGTCCCCATTCTCTGCAGCCCCAGCCCTTAGGTAGACTGGAGTCATCAAGGAGCTTATGGATTTACTGGTCATCCTGTCTCACTGCCACCCTGTAATATACTGCTGAAGGGCAGGAACCTTGTTTTCTTTGCTTTTGTATGTCTAGAGCCTAGCACAAGTGGCTGGCACAGAGCAACACTTAATATATATATATAATGATAATGAATAGCATTATTTGTTGAACACTATGTACCGTCTGGCTTCCTATGTTATTTGTTACATATTATATATAAAGTAATAAAATATAATGTATACCTATATATAATACATATAATAATTCATACAGTATGGCTGTATGTTATTATATGATATATGTATTCCAAATCACAGTATGTAACAGTCATATATTCCAGATAAATACAACTATATATATGGAATGTGTGTGTGTGTGTGTGTGTGTGTGTGTGTGTGCGTGTGTTATTCCATACAGATTTTGAGCTCTTGTTTCTGAGCCCTGATTCCGACACTCGCTAGTTGTATGACCTTGGACAAGTTTCTTAATCTCTCCCAACCCCAGTTTCTGCACCTATGAAGTTGTAATGATAAACATATTCATCAGAAGGTGGTTGTGAGGATTAAATTAGTGCACATAGAGGAACAAAGGGTTTAGCAGTGTCTATATTCCTATCAAGTGAATCGATAGTAATTACCTCAGTGACCAGCTTGGATAATAAATTGTTGCAAATTGTGAATCTAGCAGGCACCACCTCTCTCCCCCAGTCTTTGGCTTTAAATGGGATGTTTGGGACTTGGAGGGGATCAGCACTTGGTGCATAGCCTATGGTTAGAAACAGTGGAGAATCTGAGTACGAATGGCTGGCTAATGAAGTCAAATAGAACTTTGAGGGCTGTTGCTGTTTAGGGTTCCGCTGGGGCAGAAAGCCAGCATCCGAGTGAATATTTGAGGGAGGGAGAAAGGGCCTCAAGGGTGAGGACCAGCTGTCTGGCATGCGGTAGGAAGAGAGGGTAGGTGGAAGGGGGGGCCGGGGAACCTCAGCTTTACCAGCTCCCCAGGAATTGGGCTCTGGCAGAGGACAGAGGGGCCTTTCTGGATGTGAGGAAGTGAAAAAACACAAGCATGTTTCTCTGGTTAGTTTCTGATATTTCTACCTGGAGCCCAGAAATCCCCAAATGGTCAGGTTTTATCAGATGGGAAATAAGGAAGATTCATTTTCATAAGGCTTCTGTTTGTAAAGCCTGTGTTCCTCAAGGTTTTTTTGGGTTAAATGAGCTACTTGTATCAATTAATTGAGACTGCAGTAAAGGCTTTGTAGGTGTTGCTTGGTTGAGTTACAAACCAAAAGAGTAAAGGGACTAAAGGAAAATCTGTAATAACTAAGCTGACTGTCAGGAAGAGGAGACTGAGGAGTCTTTTTTTTAGAAAAACAGCAGAAGCCCCAGCCGTTGTGTTAGAACTTACATCTGGCGGCACGGTTTCACAGTTTTCTTCCTTCCAGAAAACAGAAGCCTGGGTTTGATCGTTTACTTTTTTTTTTTTTTTTTAAACTAGTTACACCCCAGACTTTGTTTATATTGATTCCTGGTAGCAGAGTAGCAGAGGGGGAAAGTGCATTCCCAGGGGAAGAGGAACAGAGGGAAGATCCCTCGCAAGGCCTCCTTCAAGGAGCCCAGTCCCCTTCGGGCACTGCCTGGCCATACATAGGAGGAGGGACTTGCTCTGTCCCGGCTGGAATTCAGGTCTCAGTCTTCCAAACGGATCTGCGCACCACATTTCATCTCCAAGACAGCTGTTTCTGTACTTCCGCAATCTTACAAACATCCTCTTATCTCAGAGTGCCCCCAGTGCTAACCAAGAAGCACTTTTATGGATCAAGGGCACACTTTGTACCAGGCACTGTGCTTATGGTTTTATTTGCATTTTCTCATTGCATTCACCCAATGGTCCTCAGAGGGCGGTACATGTTTCCCCATTTTATAGATGCAGAAATTGAGGCCCAATGAGATTAAGTAACTTGCAGTGCCCTTAGCCACCAGACAACATTGACTTCTCCTGTAGATGACTCTTCAGTGCTCTGGGGAGATGGAAATTTATGCTTGCTGCCTGTGCTGCCCCCCCCCCCCCCCCCAGAAAGTATTAAATCATAAATGAGAAAGAGCTCATTTACAGTTTCTGGGTCTCTGTCTAAAGCTGCCTTCTCCATACAGGCTGGAGGAAGCCTCTGTGTCACAGTGATACGGGGCAGAGTTTCTGAACCATGGTCTTTGGAATAGGGCATGTGCTGCTACCCCAACCTGACTTGCTTTTCTTTGACTTTCATGCCCAGAAATCTCAGGGTCTGAAATGTGGCTACATATTGAACTTGATCTAGACCCTCCTCAACCTAAATCCCCTCATGCAGTGAAATTCAGGGGAAACTTTAACTGCCCTGTTTTACCCATATCCTTCTCCATTCACAATGGGTTGGATGGAATCTTATTGGTAATTGATTCAAAATGGAACAGCTTAGACACATATCAGTTGCAGTGACGAGCAATTTGTGCATTTCTAAGTACTGTTGATTTTTTCAAACTCAGCAATCACAGCTGAAATCCCTTTGCCATGGATTGAATTTACAAAGGAAGAGATTCTGATTTCCACAGTGGCTTCTTTTTAATGCCCAAGGATTTGGTAACTGCCTTGAGGACCCACAGCAAGTACGCCTGCTCTCAGAGCCACAGCTTTAACTTTAACCTCTGAGTGACTGCTCTGATTCATTTATTTTATAACAGCTCTATTTAGAGCAGCCTCGTTTGGTATGGGATCAGTTATTTGTAGAGATCTCTCAGCCCTGAACACACTTCTATCCCGTGCTCCTTCACTCTTCTAGCATGCTCTACGTGGACGCACCCCCAGCAGTGAGCTTAACAATGGGCCTCAGGATTTCTGGTCCACCTGTTCCCTGTCTTTCCATCACTTTCCCTCCCACTCCAAGTAACCTTCCTCTCTTGGAAGTCTGATGTCTCTAACAGGGATTTGGAGAAAAAAACTACTCCCCCTCATTTCAGGGTGCAGACTGTAGCATTCATGTGGTTCTTGGCTGTGTAACTGTAAGGTCTATCAGATTCCTGCTTGTTGTGCCCAGTGACAGAAAAGTGGCTCTTAGACAGTAAAATGAGAGGGATGTAAAGTCTGTCTCTGTTTTAAAGCTTTGCTTTTTCCTACTGCCAGCCCCACTCTGTGCAGGCAGAAATTGATGGGTTTCAATATGCTCTCGCATCAACAGAAGCATATGAATCTCCGGGCCCATTTCCTTTACCAAGGAACCCATGTGGAGCCAGACTCTTGAAATACAGAGTGTGGCAGAAGGTGAGGTGAGGGCTGCAGTCTTGGATGGTTTGCTGGGCCTCACTCAAGAGGTCTGTCCAATTAGAAAGGTAGATTCTGCAAGGCAGGAAACCGGCCAGCCTTGGCCACCTCCTTTTTCCTCCAGCATTCAGAGCACTGGTTGCATGGCCAGCACTCATCCTGGGAATGTTAGATTCCATCTGGTGCAACTGTGCATTACCCAGATTAGACTGTGACATCACAGAGATTTAAGGCATCTTTGTGATATTCTGACTGGGTGGTAGGTACTGCAGGAGACGCTTCCTGCGGACACAGGATGATGTGAGTGCTGTAGGAATGAGCAAATACTGAACAAATCCCTGGCGAGTGTGTGCGTGCGTGCGTGTGTGTGTGTGTGTGTGTGCGCGTGCATGTGCGTGTGTGCGTGCATGTGTGTGTGCGTGTGTGTGTGTCGGGGAGGGCTGACAGGGGTGCTGAGGGGGCGTTATGGAGAGCTGGGAGTAACGGTTCCCCCAGCCTGCGTGGGTGAATTGGTTCCGGATGTTAACATTTTTTCCTTGGGGCTTGACTACATTCTTCTTTTTCTTTGCCTGTCTGTTTTCCTGCCCAAACTGTTGGGCCTCCACAGCTGTGTGGCTCATTGCTGGTGAGTGTTGGGAATGACAGATCTGGCTTTATTGCAAGGGCAATTTGGGGGCATGCATATAGGTAAACTTTTGAGAGGTTTTCATCCAGCATCTTTCATAAATTTTGAGGGTTTGCTTTTTTGGCCATCATCTTGTCGGCTGAATACCAACCTGTAGTGCATTGGGGAATGAGTATGAAATGCTTTGGAAAGCAGAGGGTCCTTCATATCCTAGAAGCAGAAGAAACTCCATCCAAATAGATGGAAGCCAAGGAATCAGCAGAACATAGTGAAGAGCATGGGGTGTGGGTCAGGGCACATAGTTCTGGTTTTGGGCAAGTGCCTTAACTCTGCCTCAGTTGAATACATGTAAGCAGAGGGTAATATCGCCCGCTGCAAGGCTGGTGTGAGAATTCAGTGGGATAGCAAATGCAAAGCACTTGGCACAGTGCCAGGCTCATGGACTGTGCTCAGCATTAGCCTCTGCCTCCCTTGCTCATAATTAGACTTCTAGTCAATTGCAAAAGCTCAGAAGCTCTTTGGGGTTCTTATGAGGAACGTTTTGGTGAGGGTCAGACACAGGACCACCCCAAGCTACCATTCTTAGCTTGTCTCCACTGCTGCCCCATTCATAGCACCTCCCTTCCCATAAGCTGTTGTTTTTATTTATTTATTTTTTAATTTTTTTAAATGTTTTATTTATTTTTGAGACAGGGAGAGACAGAGCATGAATGGGGAGGGTCAGAGAGAGAGGGAGACACAGAATCTGAAACAGGCTCCAGGTTCTGAGCAGTAAGCACAGAGCCCAACGCGGGGCTCGAATTCACAGACAGTGAGATCGTGACCTGAGCCGAAGTCGGACGCCTAACCGACTGAGCCACCCAGGCGCCCCAAGCTGTTGTTTTTAGAGATTTTTTTTTTCCCCACGTTTATTTATTTTTGGGACAGAGAGAGACAGAGCATGAACGGGGGAGGGGCAGAGAGAGAGGGAGACACAGAATCGGAAACAGGCTCCAGGCTCTGAGCCATCAGCCCAGAGCCTGATGCGGGGCTCGAACTCACGGACCGCGAGATCGTGACCCCCCCAAGCTGTTGTTTTTAAATGGATGCATATTTGATACATACATCGTGTAAGTTTAAAGTGTATAGTGTGTTGGTTCGATATGTTTATATATTTGCAATATGATTGCCACCTTTTGTGGTGAGAAAATTTCAGATCTAGTGTCTTAGCAACTTTAAAGTATGTAATACAGTGCTGTCAACTCTAATCACAGTGCTTTGCCTTCGATCTCTAGAGTGTGTTTATCTTCTCACTGCGAGTTTTGTACTCTTTGACTAACATTACCCTGATTCCCCCACCTGTAGCCCCTGGTAACCACCGTTCTAGTCAGCTTTTTAAGATGCGGGGCGCCTGGGTGGCGCAGTCGGTTAAGCGTCCGACTTCAGCCAGGTCACGATCTTGCGGTCTGTGAGTTCGAGCCCCGCGTCAGGCTCTGGGCTGATGGCTCGGAGCCTGGAGCCTGTTTCCGATTCTGTGTCTCCCTCTCTCTCTGCCCCTCCCCCGTTCATGCTCTGTCTCTCTCTGTCCCAAAAATAAATTAAAAAAAAACATTGAAAAAAAAATAAAAAAAAAAAAAAGATTCCATGTAGAAGTGAGATCATACAGGATTTGTCTTCCTCTGACTTACTTCACTCAGTATAATGCCCTCAAAGTCCATTCATACTGTGGCAAATGTCTGCCTATCTCTCTCTCTCTCTCTCTCTCTCTCTCTCTCTCTCTCTGTCTATCATGTATCTATCTGTTGTCTTTATCCATTGATGGACACTTAGGTTGTTTCCATATCTTAGCTATTGTGAAGAATGCTTCAGTGGACATGTGAGTGCTGACATCTTTTTTGAGCTCCTGTTTTCATTTCCTTTGCTCACAGGCTTCTTATCATCCTTCATGCACTTGCTCCTCCTGCTTCTGTTTGGAACACTTTTTTCCTTCTTTTCTCCTAAAATTCCTCCTGAAGAAAGTTTATCCTGCTTTCGAGACCCATTGTAAGCACCTAGTAGGACAGAAACATTTTAAGATGTACAAGGGCGATTTGATACAAATGTGAATTGGCATGATGTACAGATTCAAATGTGACGAGCTCCATAGGAAACTACATGTGTCCGTGCGGAGCTCACATACATTTTGGGCATTATGGTAATGGAAGAAAGTTCTTGAATGCCACGAGCTTTACCTTCACTTGGAGTCTGTTTTAGAGCTCCTCTTTCAGGGGACTCATTGTGGTTTCCTCTCAAAATGGTGCTATGCACTTCTGTCATTTTATAGTCACAAAGGAGTCTCAGTTAGGTGATCTTCAGCTGAGCAGCCAAGGTGGTAAAAATACAGGGGACCCCCATTGGCTCCATTGGCTGCCATCATCAGCGAGCTCCCCTGGAGAGGAAGTCTTCACCGAGGATCTGATTAGACCATTTCTGAGCAAGGCTTCTGCCCTACTTTTGACTTCGTATTACCAACAGGCCAGTAATTTGACTTTAGTCTTTCTTTCCTTGGCAGGATATATGCCTGCTACCTTCTTATTGCCCTATTAGATTGGCCTGTACCTTTAGACTCTTGAGTAACCAATGACCACAGTTAAGGAGACCATGCCTGAATGTCTCTTTGTTCTGTGGTTATCTTTGCCCATATGTACACACACACACACACACACACACACACACACACACACACACACTGACGTACTGCTTGTGATTGCTCTTCTCTGCATTTTAAAACTGGGCACCGAAGAAGGGGTAAAGTAGAAGTCTCTAAAAATTAATGCTTGGTGCCTTTCTTATGACACTGAACACATTCTGCCTTGACTGATAACGTTTTGGAGGACCTATTTGTTTGATAAGTGCACTACAGTGGAAACCCCAGGGGAAGCACTGTGGCTTACTCATCTCTGAATCCCTGTTAGCTCTCCATGAACGCTTGTAAAATGGAACTGGTACTTGTCAAACTTTAGTGATGGGTTTTGTAACCACTGTAGCCACTTTGCAGATGATTTGGCTTCAAGATGGTCCTGGACACCCAGCATGACGTGTCTGCCAGTTGCCCGTAGGTGTGATCCTGGACGTGTCAACTGATGTCTCTATACTCTGGAGTCTCTCTATCTCTAAGGGACTTTAGTAAGGAGACTGTGTCTAACTGTACTATGAACAAGGCATTTTTGTAGCTAATTGCTGAATGCTTTCTGCACGGAGCCTATTTTGGAAGCTCTCTCCTGATGAAGCATTAGCATTCAGAAGCACGGTTAGTCTGTGGGAGTAACTTTGCCCCATCTCACCCGATTTGTTTCAGGCCTTATGTCCATGGCAGCCTCTGTTTTCTGCCCAGCATGGGAGAAAAAGAAATAGAATAAAAGGCAGTCTGAAAATCCCCCGTGCTACACAGAAGTGCAAAAACATATCCAAATGAAAGACAGATTGCATGAGTTTGCCCGAGAAAGCAGCATAGAGTTAGACCAAGCTAGAGCAGAATGATAGTCTTCTGGCAGTTGTTTTCCATGAGCAGTAGGGATATGTGAGTGAACCGACTGGAGGTCCCAGCTCAGGGCTCGGCCCCATGATGCGGGAGAAGGCAGAGTGTCAGGAGGAGAAAGGAGACCATCCTCTGAAACGTAAGGTAAGTTTTGAGCGGGGTGGGGGCCCGAGGAATGTCAGGCAGGTCTGTGAAAATGTATTTCACATTTCAGAACCAGCACGTTCATAAAGAAGAGTCAGGAACTGAGACGTACGTACAAAGTGCCAAGTACTTTTTGGTGCCTGTCAAATTACATATAAAATCCTTAGTACTGTCCCGGGTCTGACTCAGATCATCAAGGGGAAAGACAGCCTCACTTTGCTATCTCCCCTCATCCTACATGCCTTCACCATTACCTGCCTTACAGCTGGGAGTAGCTGGAACTTGCTTTAGAGGAAAAGGCTTCCCAAACTTGTCTTTGTTTGGGCTCTCAGCCACCATGCCCATAGTGGCGGCCGATCGTTGGGACCAACCCACTGTCGTTACGGATTTTTCAGGGATTTTTCAGGGCTCGTGGCTTCTGAGCCATTGTTACATTGTGAACGCAGCCAAGTGGAGACGAGCTTACACGGCGGTCAATAGACCTGGAGCTCCAAGTTATGGGAAAGAAAGCTTTTCTGCACTTTATATGTAAACAAGTAGGATGATTCTGAGTCTCTTTCTCTGGTTGAATATCCTTGATCCTGAATCCTGAGGATGCTTCTTCAAGATGAGTCTAGTGGCCTCTGAATGTTCACTGCCAGCGGATTTTAGCAATTGTCCAGTGTCCCGGTGTCTTTTGGGAGTCCACCATTCCAACATAGGTGCTTATTCTAGATCCTCTTAGAAAGAGAATGTGCTTCAGAAACTCAGACTTGGGAATGGGGCACATGGCAACTAACCACGATCTAGTTACGGGTCACGAAGGGCCCTATTTGCACACCTCTGAAGGACAACAGGGCTCTTCCAATGCTGTAGTGCAGCCTACGGAGTATATATTGTCCACAAGAGGTTTAAAAGTTCATTGTTTGTTACTGACATCCTAATTCTTAATCATATGACAGGCTTCTCTTAAGGTCTCTCATGGTCTTGAAGGTCAGGAGCAAATAACCACAGATAGTAACCCCAGGAGGCCACTGCCCTCTGGCCCTTGTACTAATCACACAGATGGAGCTCCTTCTTTTCTGTTTCACAAAGATGTGATATGAAGGACCGTGAGCTATCCATGAGGGGAGGGGCCTTTCCTTTGAGCTGCACTAGGTACAGGGAGTAAGTATATTCGTCCAGGGTGCTAAGGAACTTGGCATAGATACTCTGGGGAAAGACATGCTCTGACCATCGTGTCAGTTTCCTTTCATGGCTTGCAAACCTCTTTAACCCAGTTCTTGTTAATAGTCCCTGGTAGGTGGTGCAGTGATTATGATGCCTGGGCTATTCTGTCTTAGGAAAACCCCCAGATTGACTTTCTAATGTCACCCATGTTTATACTTAAAAATAAAACCCACAAAACCTTGAGGTACCTGGTACTCAAGATTGAGTTTGAGGTCTTGTATCTTTATGTGGAAGGTGCTCTGGACAGAGAAGCTCCCCAAGTGTGGTCCAGGGGCTGGGTTCATTGCAAACTGGAATTCAACAACCACGTCACATGCTTCTCTTTAGATGGGAGTGGTGGCACCAGCATCCTCTTTCAGAAGCCCAAGCCAGAGCCACCAGCCCCTCAAACTATGTGTGTTAAGAGCTTCTGGGTCCTTCCTTCCTCATGAGGCGGCATCAACAAAGCAGCCTGATTACCTACAGGTGCGAGATATTATCAGCGCCAACTCTTCTGCTGTCTGAGTAAACCCTGTAAATAAACTTATACTTAACTTTAACCAGTGGGACTTAACAGTTGGGGGCTGCTGTATCTCACCCTTTGAAGTATGTGAATTTTTACCACATGGGCACATAGAAGTTTGGGATGATAAACCTACTTTTCAACATACAAAGTTGATTGCTGTTTTTAAGTATTCTAGAGTGAAATAATATGCGGGACGAAAAAAGAACTCATTTATAAAATGAGTACAGATTTCTATCACTTCAGTAATGCCAGATCTTCACATATCAAATATGCCAAAAAGTAAGTCCTATCTTCCTGGAACAGACTCTGTGTTTTTTTTGCTGGGGCTTGAAAATGGACTCATTCTGTACATTTGATGACTTGGATTTCACCTCCTGCATTTACCAGACTCACTGATTCTGTGTATTACTGCTTGAAAATGAAAGTGTCTTGTTTCAGGGAATTTCAAAATACTTTACAAGGGTCAAGGGCAAAAACATGGCTCAGGTTACGGTTAGGGAGAGGGCGCTCATCCTATTTTTGGGGTAGAATCTTGCCTGGAAAGTCCTCTTCCAAGGGAAAAATGCCGAACACCTCCTAGTAGCGGGCTCCTGGCTGTCCAGGCAGATCACGTGCCCTCTCCGCATGCATATGTGTCCGTGTCAGTGGGGGATAATGCCACGTGCTGTCTTTCGGAGGTAGTGGAAAATAGCCTTGTGTGGCAGAAACAGGCTCTGTTTATTATGATTGTTCTCTTCCAGACAACTAAACGTTTTATTATGAAAATTTCTCATCACGGAAGTACCAGAAGCCCCCATGAGCCCTTCCTTCACCTTCAAAGTCATCATGATGTTTGTTGCACTTGTCCTCCATCTTCTTTTTGCCGGAGCATTTTGAAGCAAACCTCCGGCTTTATGGCATTTTACGCTAAGTACTTTAGTACTTGAGTAGACCTCCAAAGAGGATCATCTGCTGACCTAGATACAATGACATCACACACACCATGGTCAATACGGATTCCTACATATCATCTTAGTCAAGCCCTCAGGGCCAACTTTTCTCTTCTGATTTGCCTACCTGTTTTTTGTTTGTTTGTTTTTTAAAGGATGTCACACACCAAACAAAGGCTTGTAGTAGGCTGACTGCCCATTGTACCTGAAGGGTGCCTTTCCGGGATAGATTCTGGGGTCCCCAACGTGGCTGACTTCTTTCAGGAGATCTGAACAGGTGGTGAAGCCTGTGTTTTGGAAAAGTCCTCAGATGATTTTGATGGGCAACCAGGTCTGGAAAGCACTGTTCTCTACCACTGTGTTCTCCTTAGGAATGCCCGGGAGACAAAGGACTGGTCAGTGCGTGTTTGGCATGTGACAAGAATGCTCTGGAACCTGTCGTTTTAAAACTATTGTTCTACCAGCACCCAAATAAATGTCATATCTGAGAACATTTGTTATTGTAACAACATCAGAAATTTACTTTTTGTTTTAATAGGAATGACTAGTGGACATTGAAATAATGTGGGCCAGTAAGTAATATCTGATTACAGAGTCCCCAGGCAAATAAAACTCAGGATGTTTTTCTGGTTGTGGCAAATACAACTTGTCTTATAGAGGTCATGGAAAACGAAACTCCTTCAGGGTTTTCGTATTGGCAACAGAATACTATTCTGGAAGTGAATTAAATTAGAATTAAATTTAATTTTATGCAGGTTAATTCAAGGAGCTCAGCCCAAGATTTGCAACTCTTCGACTGATATTTAGACCTGAATGAAATACAAAGTTGAATAAAACACAGGTTTAAAAGTGAAACATTTAACCTTTCCTTTTGTCCACATGGCTCCAGACAGCTGCTTGGGGGACTTTATCTTTTATGTATTCGTCTCCTCCTCTTTTAAAAATTTTTTTTTCCATTTATTTATTTTTGATAGAGAGAGACAGAGCATAAGTGGCGGAGGGGCAGAGAGAGAAGGAGACACAGAATCCGATGCAGGCTCCATGCTCTGAGCTGTCAGCACAGAGCCCGATTCGGGGCTCGAGCTCACAAACCGTGAGATCATGACCTGAGCCAAAGTCGGATGCTTAACCGGTGGAGCCACCCAGGCACCCTATTAGTCTCCTCCTCTTAACCGATGCATGGGATCCACTGAGTTGGAGGAAGGAATACAGCTATATTCTTCAGGCACATGGAGAACATCAAACCTGAGCTTGGTGGTGAACGTATTATTTGAAGTTATCTTGATTGAAATATTGCCTAATGATGCGGCTATTTGCAGGCCATTTCTTTAATTTTTACCCAGGGTTCCTGTGATTGCGAAATCTGCAATGACCCCTCGTGGGAGGGTCATGTTTAGTCATTTAGTTTTGAGGTTGTTCAATGAGAACATTGATTAAATCAAAACAATACTGAAGAAATATGTTGATTACTATTGTTACAAAAATTATTACTGATCACTTACAGATTGCTTACCAAATACATGTGCATTTTACTGAACAACTGTTATTAGTCTGTGTACCATGCATGGTATTTGGTGAGTCTGTGAGGATCACAGGGTCAATCCTTTTGTTTTTCTCCCATGGCCCTCTGCTTGTACCTCTAATAAAATATACTAGTAGCGATGATATTGGAGTACAATTATTTGCTCATGTGTTTCCTTGACTAGACATGGCATTTTCTAGAAATTAGGAGTCTGGCTTCTCTCTCTGTATCTCCAGTCCTGGCTTGCCACGAGTGCTTAATTTGCATGTGTGGCAGTTAGTGAGTGAATCGTAACCTTGATTTTTGTGTGTGTGATTGACTGTTTTGACTGAACCAGCTGACCGCTACAATGGGGTCCAGTTGCTGTCTTTTCACTGAAAACATCGCTTGTGTAATGCTGCTAATATTTTACGTTGGTGTATTCTACGTGCTTTATTTTCTCCAAAAGTAGTGTCTGGCCTAGGATGGAAAATCATGAGGATCTCATTTGATTTTCTCAAAAACCACCCAAAACAGAGCCACTGGACATCTTAGGTTAGAGGTGGGAGAACAAAGGAAGACAAGTTGCCTCAAATCATAGCCAAGTATGAGTAGAGCGCTGAGATTTCTGTGGGTTTCCCATGAGCATTGTCCCCGCCCTATCTCCCGCCACCCCCCCGCCCGCCCGCCCCACCTCAGTACACTATACTTTCCTTTCGCTGGGAGTCCGGTGAGGGGTTAGAGGATGTGCTGGAGGCAGGTGGAACACTGTGTGAGGGTGTCTGTGCAATGGGTTTTCCTCTAGTTCTACAGGGGTTTGGCTGAGCTGAGCCTCAGGCAGGTGGTAGTGATGTGGAAGGTTTCCTTCACTCTTTTTGAAGAGCCAGTGTTTTTGGCCCCAAATACTTTTTTTTTTTTAATGTTCATTTATTTTTGAGAGAGAGAGAGAGAGAGAGAGAGAGACAGATTGCGAGCAGGGGAGGCCCAGAGAGAGAGAGAGAGAGAGAGGAAGACATAGAATCTGAAGCAGGCTCGAGGCTCTGAGCTGTCAGCACAGAGCCCGACACGGGGCTCGAGCCCATGAGCCGCGAGATCATGACCTGAACCCAAGTCGGATACTTAACGGACTGAGCCACCCAAGAGTCCCCCAAATACTTACCTGTGTGTGTCCTTGGCTGCTGCCCAGTGGGCCCAGGAGCATCTGCTCTGCTATTTGTTATATCCCTACTGAATGACAGACATCGTCATGTACCTCCTTCCGAGGATGGGCCTCTGGTTACCTCTCTGCCTGTTGAATCTCTCTCTGCTCAGCAAGTGTGTTTGTAGGTTTTCCCTGAGAGACTGAATCAAAGCCTCAACATCGCAAGATCGGCTCTAGTCTCCATTTCCCCTTAAAGTAACAGTATCTGTATCTGCTCATGCTGACCTCTAAGATTCCATTGTCTTAATAGGCTGTGACGGTTGTTACTTACTCTCCTCTTTTACTTATAAGTTAAAAAGAAAAAAAACCTCAGGGGTGCCTGGGTGGCTCAGTCTGTTAAGAGTCCAACTCTAGGGGCGCCTGGGTGGCGCAGTCGGTTAAGCGTCCGACTTCAGCCAGGTCACGATCTCGCGGTCCGTGAGTTCGAGCCCCGCGTCAGGCTCTGGGCTGATGGCTCAGAGCCTGGAGCCTGTTTCCGATTCTGTGTCTCCCTCTGCCCCTGCCCCGCTCATGCTCTGTCTCTCTCTGTCCCCCCAAAAATTAAATAAACGTTGAAAAAAAAAAGAGTCCAACTCTGGATTTGGGCTCAGGTCATGATCTCATGGCTTGTGAGACTGAGCCTTGTGTCGGGCTCTGTGCTGACAACTCAGAGCCTGCTTGGGATTCTCTCTCTCCCTCTGTCTCTGCCTGTCCCGTGCTTTCTCTCTTTCTCTCTAAATAAGTAAAGTTAAAAAAACCTCAGATAATTTGTACACATATTAAACAGTTCCAACAGCACAAAAAGTAATTACTGAAAAGCATGAAGTGAAAAGGAGTCTCCCATCCCTGGTCTCCTAGTTTATCATCCCAGGACCAGTCACATTACCAGTTTCTTTAGCATGATTTCAGACATATGTAGGATGTATATGAGTCGTTATATGAATGATATGTGTGAATTATTATTTGTAAGTACATAACATGCAAATATGCAAACCTTTAAAAGTAAAACACTAATTGTGGCATAATGCACACAACTTTGGACGTTATGACTTTAGTTTTGGACTGTTATACTAGAGAGCATTAAATAGACATACTTAGGAGTTCCCTTTCCTGCTGTTTTAAAGGACACATAGCGGGGCGCCTGGGTGGCGCAGTCGGTTAAGCATCCGACTTCAGCCAGGTCACGATCTCGCGGTCCGTGAGTTCGAGCCCCGCGTCGGGCTCTGGGCTGATGGCTCAGAGCCTGGAGCCTGTTTCCGATTCTGTGTCTCCCTCTCTCTCTGCCCCTCCCCCGTTCATGCTCTGTCTCTCTCTGTCCCCCCCCCCAAAAAAAAATAAATAAAGGACACATAGCATTCCATTTTGTGGGTCTATCACAATTTTTATTGAACCTATGTTAATGGACCTTTAGGTTGTTTTCAGTCGTTTGCTTCTATAAATATAGCTCCCTTGTTACTTTGGGTCCCCCTTGTGATAGCATTTATAGAATAAATTCTAGAAGTGGAGCTGTAGTTGTGGCATTTAAAATTTTGATAGGTGTTCCAAAATTGCCCTCCCCAAAAGGTGCAATTTACACTTCCACCCACAAGGTATATGACAGCCTATCTTCCCACCCACCTGCCAACAATACATTAGAAAATGTTTCCATCTTTGCTAACTAATATCCTTGTCTTTGAAAAATGTTTGCAAATTGATCTTGTCATAAATTCTCTTCAGCTCTCCCCACCGACTTTCCAATTTTTTCCAGGTACAGAGCTTAAGTTTATAGGTCTATAGGGCAATTCCTTCTTCCCTTTAAACAGGCGTAGGGTTTTGTTTAATCCCTTGGGCTTCCCTGCTCCTCCATTTACTACCAATCATTACTTTAACTTCTTCTTTTAGGATCCTGGGGTGCAAGTTGTCAGTGCCGGAGGCTTTCAAGGTGTTGAGTAAATAAGAAATGGCAGCAAACATTTCTTGTTAGTAAGGGAGAGAATAAAAGGCATATCACTCAGGGTTTCTGGGGGCAACTTTGGTTCAATTATCTTCAGATGTTTAAAATCAAGGCTGTTTCCAGACCATTTCAAAGAACAGCAGGGCAACCTGCTGGGAACTGTGTGAAATGAACACCCTGTTACAACTAATTAGTGTTACTGTTTTCCTTGCAGTTGGGAGTGAGAGGAAATATATGAAGGGTGTTTATCCCTTCCTGTAGTAGGAAAGAGTTGGGACCACTGGAAAAGCCTGGAGGGGCACCCAGGGTAAGATTCCTACAGGACTATCCCCTTTTCGCAAAGAGTGGCCGTGAGCAGTCGTGATCCATAGTGCGTATTCCATCCCTGTGCTATGCTTTCTTTGGGCCACGCGTTAGCTCTTCAGGTTGTTTTTACAAGAGCCCTAAGACAAATAGTCCATTCAACTAAATTCAACAAGTATTTGTTGAACACTTACAGTATGTAGATGAGTAGGAAATGGTCCCAGCTCTAAGGACTTTAAGATGTGGGCACAAAGAATAAATGGTGGGGTCATTTGGAGCCCCTGCAAGATTTTGAGGAGAATAGTGATGAGCTTAGACAGGGTTTCAATTGTGACTTTGTCCTTTACTGGCTCTGAAAACTTGGGGAGGTCGCTTAACTCTCCTTATGTCAATTTCCTTACCTATAAAGGTTTCAGAGTTACATCAAGTTGTCCATGGTTAGTGATCAATTAATGTTAGGCCATCAGGCCTGTGCCTTAGGAAGATTCATGAGACAGTAGCAAATAAGATGATAAAGCGTGGGATGGGGAAAGCTAAGAATGGGGAGATCAGAGTTTCGTCAGGACAGGTCAGTCTGCAGGGCAGGGACCAGCAAACCCCGAGTCATGCTCCTTTGTCCTAGCAAAGATGGCTGCCGTATCCCCCTGCTGCTGTGCCAACAGACTGCTGTGCGGCACAGCAGCGCCCCCTCCGTGTCAGCAGAGGGAACGAATCACACTCCTAGTTCAGTCGCTCATTCAACAAGCACGAACTTAGGCAGACAGGCTCTCGAGGTGCTGGGAGCCAGAAAGGCAGATAAACACAGTGGCTGTTTTCAAGAAGACAGATGGGTCACCAGATAAATGTGACGCAGGTGACGAGTACTCCCAGGGTGTATGTGCAGAGTCTGTGGGTGGACAGAGCAGGACACCTGACCCAGGCCTGGGCTGGGAGGGAGCCGGGCGCTCATTTATAGTCTCTTGATTCCCACCAGGTTTCCCAGAAGCAGGGCCTGGATGAAGGAAGACCTTGCGTGAATTCCCTGTCCTTGTGGGGCCACCCCTTTCCTGCTGTCGCCACAGTCCAAACCGCTGCCAGCCCCCTTCTGCTCCCAGCCTCTGCTGGCACGGCTGCCGCAGGTCGCTGGCTGAGGCTGCCCAGTGCCCATGACAGCGGCGGTAACAAATTGTTCCTCCCTCACACTGAGAGGACGGGTTGGACCAAGCCCAGGATGATTAAATTGCACTTCGAGCCACTGCTGTGTTGACCAGACCTCCGTTCCAGCTGCCCCCCTCCCCTCTTCAAAGCAACAAGTAGCAAACATTTGACAGAGTCAGAGTGGCCACCCGTCCCTGTTTCCTCACTCCCGCTCAGCTTTGGAACACGAGGGCCAGGTCGTGAGGGCAACCGCCCGGCTCACACACCAGCCTGCTTGGGACGCTGTGTCATGTTCTGTCAATTACAACCGCGTGCTTCCTGCCCTGGCCTGCATTCCCGCGGTCCTAAGGTTCATTCTCCGGTTTGGGCTTCTGGTCACCCTGCGCTGTTGTGCAAACTTCAGTGCTTTTGGGGACTGGCCCCCTCTTGGGGGGGGGGGCATGGGGCGCTGGCAGCGGTGGACACGGGAGCCTGGAGAAGCTCAATCATGGGATCTGCTCACCCAAGTCAGTCACCTCGAAGGTTAGATGGGGGAGCTGGCCACCGGCGAGTGCGGTGAGGAGCTGCAGCTTCGCATAGTTGTTTCCATGGGGCGGAGGTGGGGGAAGGACAAGTGCATCGGGCTCCCTAAACCAGAGCTTCCTGGTGTGAATCAGATGAAACCTGAACCGTGGGGAAGGTGGCAAGTTCTCCAGTGCGAGCCCAGGGAGTGTACTTGGGTGGAAAGTCACGTCGGGCCCATAAACAGCAAGATGGAGAGGCCGCCAAAAGCAGAGACAGAAATAGCCCAGGGGTCCCCCATCCTGCCTCAGTCAAACCCACCAGCTCCCGCCAGACATTCCTCTCCCTCGCTCTGCCTTCCCTCTTTCTCTTGTTTTTCTTTCTCTCTCCAACTTTTGTTTTGCTCCAGGGACTCCTCAGCTGGCCTGCAGGGCTGCAGTTGGCTTGATAATCGTGGAGTTGCTGGGTCTTTTTTTGCAAGTGCAGGAGAGATGCAGAGAAGCTGGCCTTCTCCAAGGGTTTCTCCTCTCTGGGAAGCCGTAGGAAACATGCCTCTCTGTTCCACCCCAAGGCAATATCTTCCAGGTGTTTCTCCTACAAGGAGGAGGAATTGGCTCCTAACTCACGTTTTCATCAGAGTGCTTTTGGATATGTCGAATTCGTTGCCGATATTTGTGCTTTTCCTGGTTTTGAAGTCAGGCTTCATCTCTTTCTCATTTGGTCTGTAGGTAGCTCTTGTAGCACGCTGAACTGAGCTCATCCTCTATTTGAAAATGATGAATTAGGAGCCTGGAGGAGGACTGAAGCTGTTCCACGGAGCAAAGCTCTGTATTGTGCTAGTGCTCTGAGTTGGTAGGGAGATTGTAGGAGATGGGTAAAACACAACAGCAACGAAACAGGTGCTGCCGTAGCAGTCACTCCAGGGAGGGCTCAGCCCAGCTTGGCAGCGGTGGTGTGCTTTTTTCCAGCTACAGAGACTGGAGCCCCCGCAGTGCTGACAGAGGTCAGGTACTGGAAATATCAAGGACCATCATCTCTCAGGCACCAGCCCGAGACACCTCGTACATTTCATGTTAGGATGCAGAAGCACACCTGGCAGACCGCAGCTTTCTGCCTTCCAGCAGGGAGAGCTGATGGTCTCTCTCTCTCTCTCTCTCTTTCTCTCTCTCTCACGCATGCAGATGTCTATAAATACACGCTCTCATTCACCTGAAAGCTTTTGGCAGGAGGGCAGAGTGTATCCTTCTCGGCCCCGCTTTCCGAGGCGGGAGGACTCTGAGCTCATATGGGAAGCGCCTAGCACAGCTCCTGGTGCAGAGCAGGAACTCGATCACCAGCCTTCTTTCCTCCATTCTGCCTCCCCTTTCTTCTTTATTCCTACCTTCTCCCTTGAGGGAAGCTACCAGAACATGGGTTTAATTTCCCCTTGTGTGTATCTGTATAATAGAAGATGTTGTGCTCTTTGATGAGTGGGAAGACACCTCTTCTCTGGGTGAGACTCCTCCTTAAGGAGTGTAAGTCACACTGGACCACTGATCACGGTCTTCTCCCCCCCCCACCCCCACCCCCCCATCAATCTGCCATCTCACTTACTATTCCAGCATCTATCTTTGCCCCTCCTAGGGTGAGACATCTGTTTAATATTTTCCTTCTTTGGAACCAGGCCATTGGAAAGCAGACGAGGCAGGGCCAGCCAGGTGGAATTGGCAGGGAGTTGGTGAGCACCTCAACATTGCCTAACGAGGCAAGACGTTGGTAATACACAGGCCGGGAACCATGGGGATTTGGCTACTAGACTGCGGGAGGAGGGCTCCTGGCAGTACGTGAGGATATTTTAGTGGGAGCAGAGTTCAGCCCTAGACTGTGTTTCTCAGGGCAGGGTCAGCACACGGGTGAGGCAACACTTCCCTCGCTATCAAGGTGAGTAATGTTTTAGTGCAATATTAAAAATAATAGTTAACTAGCTTGAATTTAAGTAAAAAAATAATCAAATTTAATGTGAAAAGAACCCATGATAAACCAAGTATCAAAATATTGGGGTGATAGTAATACAGATCTTGTCTGTCTTAGTCATCTCGGGCTGCAACCGCGAAGTGCGGACTGGGTGGCCTAAAACAATACTTATTTCCCTTGGTTCTGGAGGCTGGAAGTCCACGATCAAGGTCCAGCAGAGTCTTTCCAGTGAGAGCTCTCTTCCTGCCTTGCAGACAGCTGCCTTCTCTCTGTGTCTGCACTTGGTTGTGGAGAGAGACGGAGTGGGAAAGAGACAGAGAGAGGGAGAGGGAAAGAGACATAGAGACACAGACAGAGAGAAGGAGAGAGACAAAGATCTAGAGAGGGAGAGATAACAGAGAGACAGAGGTAGGGAGATAGAGGGACAGAGACAGAGACATAGGGAAAGAGAGACAGAGAGACAGAGGCACAGAGGGAAAGAGACAGAGACAGAAAAAGAGCATTGGGTGTAGGTAAGAGAGCACACTTTCTGATATCTCTTCCTTAAATGGCACTAATCCCATTATGAGGGCCCCATCCTCATGACCTCCTCTAGTCCTAATTATTTCTCCTAGTCCCCATTTCCAAATACCATCACACTGGGAGTTAAAGCTTTAGCATACAGATTTTAGGGGGACACAAACATTCAGTTCACAATACTGGCTTTAATATTTTGATATTTTGTTCATCACTGATTTTTGTATTAATTTTTATTTTAAAAAATATTGCATTAAAACATTGTTTATTTGGACTGTTGAAGTTTTCGTTGCCACCTTCAATTTTGCCTTGCTCACCTTGTCCTTGTCGTGGCTCTGCTGTAGAGAAACCCCAACTCCTGGATCTGGGGAAGGGACATTGGGCCCAGGCATCATCCTGAACTAAAGGATCAAGGTCGACCACTCGTTGGACCAATCCAATGCTGACCAATTCTTCATTTCCTTTTTCTTCCTTAATCATTGTCAAGCGTATGGTTGCATTTTCAACACTTAATTATTTCTGTTGTGCCACAGGACTTGGCATTTCATCCAACACTGCAATAATTAGTTAAATGTAATGTTCCATAATCAAATCTGATTTTTAAAAGTTCTCATATGAATGGAGGTAGTCAGGAACCAAAGAACCCGTTCCGAATCGTCAGCTTTATCAGGTGAACTTTTGCCGTAATTTCTGTAATTTTGGTGTGTCTGAAGATTTAATCTAATTTTAAAGACTATGAAAGTCTTTTCAGCTCTCCAGTAATGCGGTGACCTTTTTCAAAATCCTTTTGATGGTTTCCCCAAGTTAAACATTTTTTTAACTTTTGATTTTGATATAATATTGAATTTACAGAAAAGTTATTGGAGCTGTACAAAGAATTTCTGTCTGTATATCCTTTACTCAGTTTCACTGTTTATATTTTGCTTCATTTGCTCTCTTTCTCACTGCATGTATACATGCACACACCCACATATAGGTATGATCACACACGTATATGTATGAGCACACACACATTTATACGTGAACATATACACATGTACGCATGAATACACGAGTATACATATCAGCACACACCTATATACACACACATATATATACACACACATAAATATGTAATTGTTTTCTGAGCCATTTGTTAGTAGATTAGAGACCCCATTAATTGATATAATCTGTTATATAATCCACAGTCCATATTCAATTTTCACCATTTGTCGTAATGTTCATTATAGATATTCTTTTTTCCTGGATCCAATATCTAATACAAGATCATGCATCACATTTGGTTGTCAAATTCTTGTAATCTCCTTTCATTGGGAGCAGTTCCTCAGCCTTTTCTTGTCTGTCTTTTCTTTTTTAATAATTCCACTTTATTTTTTCTAATTTATAAGAAATGTTTATTTATTTATTTTTATTTTTTTTTATTATTTTTTTTTTAATTTTTTTTCAATGTTTATTTATTTTTGGGACAGAGAGAGACAGAGCATGAACGGGGGAGAGGCAGAGAGAGAGGGAGACACAGAATCGGAAACAGGCTCCAGGCTCTCCTGAGCCATCAGCGCAGAGCCCGACGCGGGGCTCGAACTCACGGACCGCGAGATCGTGACCTGGCTGAAGTCGGACGCTTAACCGACTGCGCCACCCAGGCGCCCCTATTTATTTTTATTTTTGAGAGAGACAGCACGAGCAGGGATGGGGCAGAGAGAGGGAGAGAGAATCCCAAGCAGGCTCCATACTGTCAGCGCAGAGCCTGATGGAGGGCTTGAACTCATGAACCATGAGATCATGCCCTGAGCCGAAATCAAGAGTCAGACACTTAACCAACTGAGCCACCCAGGCACCCCGTGTTTCTTCACCTTTTTAGTTTTGAAGTGCTCATTTTGTAGACTGTTCCTAAATTTCGATGCCTGGTGTTTTCTCATGTTTAGATTGAGGTTTTGCATCTTTTGCAGAAATACCACAGGAGTGATGTGTTTTCTGTTTACCATATCAAAAGTGTATTGGTTTATTTCCATTTTGATGATATTAACTTCTTTTTTGCTGTGTGTGTGTGTGTGTGTGTGTGTGTGTGTGTGTGTTTGTGAAGACATCACCCAGCTGCTTTTTTCCCCCCCTAGTTTTTTTCTTCCCATTGTGTTGAGATTTTATTGACGTATAACACTGTGTAAGTTTAGGGTGTATGATGCAACAGGTTGATACCTGACTATGTTGAGAAATAATTACCATAATAGCCTAGTTGCTTCCATCTTGGTGATGTTCGCTTTGGGCACTTTGTTAAGGTAGGGCCAGACAGTTTTCTCCACCATAAAGTTAGTTTGTTCTACTTTGAAATTAATAAATAATGTATAGAGAGCTATTTTGAGACTGTGTATCTTTGTTCCTAATCAAACTTTCACTCGCTTGTTTTAGCATCCATTGATCATTGTTTTCCGTTTTCATTTCAAAGTATTAGAAACATTTATCTTGAGGTTTCTTCTTTGATTTATGTGTCGTTTAGAAGTGTATTGTTTAATCTCCAAGGATTTGGGGATTTTCCAGCTCTCTTTCTGCTACTGAATTTTAGTTTGGTTCCATTGTAGTCTGTGAGCAGACACTGTGGGGCCGGGAGGGGAGTGTTCTATAGTGTTCTGTGATTGGGACACAGGTGAGACTGTGCTCCTAGATGGTGAACTTCACCAGTACTTCTAGGGTTCCTCCTCCCGCCCCTGGGGGTGGGACAGGATGGCTAGAGGGGGACAAGAGTTGGCTATTTCCCTTCCCCAGGTAAGGTTAAGCTCTGGTAAATCATTTCTTCTGAGGGTGGGCCTTGTTGAGAAGAGAAGGCTGTGGGATATTTCAGAATGGTTCCTTGTTTCCTCCCAAGGCTGGAAATATGAGGGTACTTTTCTCTGATTTGTTATGAAGAGCTCACACAAATGTGGGAGCCTCCTATGACTGGGTCCCCCTGGAGTTTCCAACTCTCACACTTGTCCAGATTGAGCCTCCAGCAATTTGTCAGTTATAGTCAGGTTTTCTGCCCCTGGCACTGTTCCTGCATGGTTTGTGCTCGTGGGTTTCTGCTCCAGTAAGTTGATTCTCAGTATCTGCCTGTCTCTTCAATTCAGGGTGGGGGGCGGTGGGGAGCGGTTGCCCTGTGACCTCATTTCTCTGACACATCTGAGGAGAGTTGTTGACTTTTCAGTTTGTGAGGTTTTTAGTTGTTGTTCAGGTGGAGTGATGGCTTCTAAGCTCCTTACATGCTGGGCCAGAAACCAGAAGCCCATTGATAAATGATATTTTAATCTCTATCATTCCTTCTATATTTATTAGCTGTCTAGTGCAAGCAGGAGCTTTTCTTTTTTATTAATTAAAGAAAATATTTATGTATTTATTTATTTAAACAGACTCATAGACTCATAGGTTCCTGTATTATTTAAAAAAATTTTTTTTAACATTTATTTATTTTTGAGACAGAGAGAGAGCATGAACAGGGGAGGGTCAGAGAGAGAGGGAGACACAGAATCCGAAACAGGCTCCAGGCTCTGAGCTGTCAGCACCGAGCCCGATGTGGGGCTTGAACTCACAGACTGCGAGATCATGACCTGAGCTGAAGTCGGACGCTTAACTGACTGAGCCACCCAGGTGCCCCAAGTTCCTGTATTATTTAATGGATTATAACCTGTTCTTACTTATTTTGATACTCAGATCACTCCTGACTTGGCCAGTGGAAGTCTTTTCCAATTAACTCTTGAATGCGTTGACATGTTCCCATTTTTCTTTGAGTACTTTTCTTACTTTCTGATGCAACAAGATGTTCCAGGCTTGTCTTGTACTTTTCCTGCTCCAGGCCTGGCACAATGTGATTCAATTGGAGTTCATGAGCTATTTTCTTTTTTTGGAGAGGTTATTCTAGCTGAAGATAGAGCTTGGGTTCCATGTTATTTGTTATGTCCATTGTGCCATGCAGCAAATTCTGTGTGTGATGTCATCAGCATTTCCTATGAAAAGGTATCATCCGTTAGTCTTCTTTGAATTCATTGTTCCGCTTTAATTTAGCATTTCAGGCTGGGGTGTGATTCGCACGGTGGCATTCATGTATTGTTTTGATTTAGGTAATTGCTTTATTTGGATCTGTTTGCCAAGCACTACAATTGAAAGCCCTCAGTTAACTCAATATGTCTGGTGATGGTTGGTTCTGTGCTTAGCCCTTGTTGATTCTCTAGGCAATAAAATACAGTACCTACTCCCAAGAAGTGTATAGTCTAGTAGGGAAGGCGAGAAGACTCTGTGTTAACCTGTGGCACACGCCTCATGCAAGTATATAAACCGTCACTGCATTTTTTGGGGAGCCAACAGTTAGTCTGTGCCAGATCTTATGGATGAGGATGGAGAAGACAAGCAAGACCCCACAGCTCATAACCATCAGGACAGGAAGTCTTTCCAGACCTAGGAGGAACTCCGCATATTTGATTGCCTAGAAAGATGAACTGTTTCATAGATGACCTTTTAACACCTGGGCTATAAACCTCCATGGGACACACATAGGGAAGAGTGGGCCGGGTCTCACTAACTTTCCATATGTAAGCATTCCCTGGAGCCTAGAACAGGGTCATGAAGTTGAGGTAGGAGAGCATGACCTTATGAGATTCTTTGCCTGTATTGACTCCCGATTGTCCTAGAGCAGGAGGCTCTGGGGCTTTGTAAAATTGCTCTTGGGAGCAATGTTGTCAGACTCTTGCAGAAAGAATGTTACCTAGGAGAGAAGCATGGCGAGGTTTTTTTCTGGCCCAATAATTTTATATCTCCATCCTGTCTACACTCTAGGTTGTAAATGCCTTGGGGAAAGGGCCCTGCATTCTACTTATTGGCATCTCCCATTGTATGTGCATAGGAGTTAGTCATTGATTGATTGTTCTTCTGAAATAACTCTAACTGCTTGGGGATGTGTGACACGGGAGATACAATGATGAGACTTGTTGAACTGTGTATATATAAAACTTTTGCTGTGTTAGCTTAAACTTGTGGCCCTAGAATGGCTCTAGACTCCCCCCCCCTTTTTTTAAATGTTTATTTATTTTTGAAAGAGAAGGTGGGGGAGAGAGACAGAGACAGAGGATCCAAAGTGGGCTCCACACTGAGAGCGTAGAGCCCAGTGCTGGGCTCGAACCCATGACCTGTGAGATCATGATCCAAGCTGAAGTTGGACACGCAACCAACTGAGCCACCCAGATGCACCTAGACTTTCCCTTGTAGAAGCAAAATCACTATAGTAGTTCCAGACCTCACGTTTCCTAAACATTTTTTTTTTTTTTTACGACATTGTTCCTTATTTAAAAAACAGATGGCCTTTTAAAAGGTACTCTATATATTGAAAAGTCTCTTTTGGGTAAAGGTAAAGTTATGACCTAGACGATCTTCAGTGTTAAGCAATAGGCAAACTTAAAAAGCAAGAGAGGCCCTCCTGGCAACTCTAAAATGAAAGCATGTAGGTGACTTCTCTGCTGCCCAGAAGATGGCTCCTGGATGGTTTACATTCTTCATGCTCCTTTCTTGGGCCCAGCGAAGCCTGAAGCTTGGTAATTCTTCCAGCCAAGGAGGCACTTGGGATTCTGCCCTATTTATTTATTTTTATTAATTTTTTTAACGTTTATTTACTTTTGAGAGAGAGAGAGCACAAGAGAGAGAGAGGGAGACACAGAATCCAGAGCAGGCTCCAGGCTCTGAGCTGTCAGTGCAGAGCCCAACACGGGGCTCGAACTCATGAGCCATGAGATTGTGACCTGAGCCGAAGTTGGACGCTTAACCGATGGAGCCACCCAGGCACCCTAGGGTTCTGCCCTCTTAATGGTAGAGGTAGCTCTGGTAGAACTTGAAGGCTGTATTGAATAAGGAACTATCAGATCATGCAGTGCTCACAGCTGGGATGCCCGTGTGCATCAACTTTGGAAATCAGCAGTTGGATTAAGGAAATTCTCCAAACTGAAATGAATATCGGCTTGAGTTATTAAGCCCAGAAATATTTCCTGTCTTTGAGATTTGCTGGTAGGCCATGCTTGCCTTAAGTTAAAGGGTTAGATTTTCCCGTAAGCACTTGAGCTCTCTTGCTATTTTGGGTAATCACCTCTCCACACACATATGCTTAATCAGGAGCCGGAGCATAGGGAGTGTTGTCGACTTTGTCCTGTGCTGCATTAGGATCCCTTCCTTGGCCAAGCGAGTGTTCTTGATGAGTTCACTCCCATCTGTGATCATGTTGTACGGCTTCTGATTAGACATTGTTGTATGCAATCCAGCCCCGTGTTAACAGGCATTCCTCCAAGTGACGACAAGATCTGGCCTGTGGTGGATGATGGCTCTCCCCTGGGATCTCCTGGGGACAGGCTGGTGCTTTTAGAACTGCCGTGTGCCTTGATCTTAATTTATCTGTTGTATTCAATATCATTGGAAGCCAGGAAAAGGCCACATACCTGACCTCTGTTCCAGGGCTGTGATATTGCACCCACTCCAAGGTTTCTTTGATCCTGACTTTGGCAAGCCAAGTAGGGGAACTCCTTGGTCCCCAAAGGTTCATCTGACTTTGTACATTTGTGACATTTAGTCTTCAAATTACAGTTTGATTTGATTGCAGGTTGGAGAAAAAGAAGGCTTTGAGGGTCTGCCGGAAAGTAGGCTTTTCCAAGTGTCCACATGAAGATTAATATTCCTCCCAGTTGTCACCTGGCTGTCATGTGACAATTCTTGAGGGAGAGGACATCGGGCTATTGGGCTTTGTTTGGGCTTCCTGGTTATGAGACTTGGAAAGGTGAGCAAAGCCATTATAGACAGCTTACAGTATTCACGTTAGGGCCACTCCCACTCCAAATACAGACCACTCCCTGGCCTTTCTAATTTTAGAATGCTTATTTACAAATGAATTCAGATTTGCTGAAATCATGTCTGCCTTTGTAGGGGGTAAGAGAATAATCACCAATTTTTACTGAAAAAATTTCATGAAGAGAATTGTTGACTTTGTTGAGTGTGAAGGCCAATAAACTGGAAAGGAAGGAAGGAAGGAAGGAAGGAAGGAAGGAAGGAAGGAAGGGGGAGAGAGGAAATTGAAACAGCTTTGTGTAAAATATTAGTGCTGGGTTAGGAGGACACAAGTTTCAGACGGTTGTGTGTGACATCATAGGTTACATCTCTCATTCCCATCTGAAATCTTATTGTGTGAACTGTAAAATAATGTAACTGCATTTTAAAATGTAGTTTATAATTAGAAGCAGTGGCCTTGATGAATTTTGTCACAAAATTAAGTCTTCAAGAGAACACTCTTAGCTGGCCACAGGCTGGAAACGAGTCCCTAGCAATGTGGAAAAAGGTCAGGATTGGATTGGGTCTATATATTAAAAAAAAAAAAAAAAAAAAATGAAATGTCTCCTCTCTTCTAGTATCCTTTTGGGCCTTCTTTTTTGGTTTCTTTTTTTTTTTTTTTAATGTTTCTTTTTTTACTTTTGAGAGAGACAGTGGGGGAGGTGAGAGTGGGGGCATGAGTGGGGGAAGTACAGAGAGAGAGGGAGACACAGAATCCAAAGGAGGCTCCAGGCTTTGAGCTGTCAGAACAGAGCCGGACGTGGGGCTCAAACTCGTGAGCTGTGAGATCATGACCTGAGCGGAAGTCGGAGGCTTAAGCGACTGAGCCACCCAGGCGCCCCTCTTTCTCTTGTTTCTACGGCTTTAAAATGGCTGAGCTGAGGGTAAATCTAAATAAGAAAAGGATGTACCATTCCTTAATGTGCGAAGGGCTGGGCGCCCCCCCCCCCCCCCCCCCCAGTGCCCTGTGCTTGGTTTTCTGAGACAGCAGAATTTCAGGTAAAAGGTTTTTTTGTTTTGTTTTGTATGTGTGGGGGGCTCTAGAGCGGGTTCTTGGATAAGAAAAAAGTCTTTGTCAGCCTTCCCAGAGCCAAAGAGTAACTGTGATTCTATCTATGGAGCCTCCTATTGCTAGCCCACCTGGGAAGTTCAGCCATACTTCATGGGGGCACCAAGTCTGGGCATTTGTGGGTGTTCGAGCCTGTGTTAGAGCAGGCTGCCAAGGAGACAGAGGGGTTAAACAGCTAGCACTCACTGCTGGTTGGCTCCAGGATTTAACCAGGCTTATAAAAAGAGAGGGCCTAACAGGGTTGCCCCTCGGTGAGGGCCCATTTGAGAACTGAGAGTCTTGGGTTCGGTCTGAAGACCTGGTTGGTTTCAAGCACAGAAAAACTGTACATCATCTGTCACCACAGCCCTACATTCCTATGAGCTGAAGGAACTGCTCGAGAGTCCAATGCGGATTTCTAACACCGCTGGGGACAGGGCCCTGTCTCATGTGCAGCAAGGATGGCACTGAAGAGAGAGCCTTGTAGGGGCCGTAGGTCTGGAGAAGCCTCCCTACATGGAGGCCCATGTAGGGGTAAGAAGCCCTGACATCAAGCTGGTGACCTTTTGGAGTGTGTGGTACAAATTGGCAGGGATGGGAGCAGGAAGCGGTTTTGGCCCAGGCCAATGGTGACCTTCAGGTGTACCCGCCTCTGGGATCAGGAACAATGGGGTGTTGCAACCAAGGCCATGAGCGGAGCAGAAAATGGCACCTGTGGTTGCAGCAGGTGAACTTTAATGACTGCCAAGGAGAGCTCAAGCGCCATTTGGAGACCCTACCAGCCAAAGGGGGAGGACCAGGGCTTGGGATTCCACAGATCTCCTGCCCCAGGCTGCAAGCCAATGGCTGTTATTATTGTTACTCAAAACCCCTCCGGTGGCTTTTCTCCAGCTGGGAGAAGGGGGAAAGGCACAGGCTACTCCTGTTCCTTAGCGGAGAGACGTCCCCGAGTCATATTCTGGGGGATTGCATGTCAGCAGCTGACGGCGTGTGGAACTCTACCGACGTCCATGTAGGGCTCTACTAAGAACTTAGAATATCAAGCCAATTAGGGGCAGCATCTCTTACGGTGGAGATATAGATGTTGTATGATATTCCCAATGTGTTTTTCCCCCTAGTCATTTGTGTTCTGGAATATTCTATACTCTATTGTATATAGCTAGATGACACCTGAACAGTGTCATGATCCTGCCTGTTCTTAAGTTTACATGTGTCGTGGTATGAAAATTGCTCATGGGTGCTGTTTTTTTGGTGGCGTAAATACTAGCACTCATTCTGAGTGCCACAGTGACACACTGGGCTTTCCTGTTTTGACTGCCTCATTTGGCAAAGGCCTAAGGTCACACATGCTGATGTTGAGAATGACCCCCCCCCATTCCCCACCCCCCCCAGCCTACCCTGTTCTCCAGTGGGAAATATGGAGCACAAGGTGCCTTCACACCAGCGGGCTTTGGGGAACAGAAGCTGTCCTTTCTTACTCTTCTTGGCAATAGTGTTTGAACTCTGTCTGGTATTCTGATTACAGTTTACCTGTTTACTTTAAAAGTGAAGGGCAGGCTCATAGTTCTCAAGATATGAGTATCGGATATTCATTAAAAAAACAAAAAAACAAAAAAAAAAACCCCATAACAGCAAAACCACATCACAAGTCACACAGCTCAGGCCGGTGCCACCTCAACAGGCTTCTCTGGGAAGGCCTCAGGCTCGGTGCTGTACTTTTTCCTTTACCCTCCCCATCCACTCCTGCCAATTGTGCCATTTGGCCAGAATATACCAAATTGAACGTGAAGTATTTTATTGTGTACTTACGCCGAGGGATGGCTTTTCAAGCCAGGTATTAGGATGTTACCTCCTATCTATCTGCTTCCAATGCAAATGTATTGCAATGGTCGCAGAATGGAGTATTTAAAATTAGGACTCTCTTAGAGAATCCGGGCTAGGTGATTGGTACAACCATAGGGCATAGAAAAGAAGTTGAAGACCATTCTTGCCTGGCGGTTGTTTGGAGATTTTGTGAACCTCCCTGAGAAAGATGGAGACACGTGAATTGTGGATCACAGTGTGAACGCAGCTGTGTTTTCCTTCGATCTGCTCCTATTTCTCAGGATCCTGGAACTCAGGACCACCTCACACCACTGTACCAGTGCTTCCTGAGAGGCAGAACAAGTCTGTTACCTTAAGACTCCAAGGCCACGGCTAAGGGCCTTACCACTAGCTCCCTGCCAAGGCCGTTGGCTTTTTTAAATGGCTTGATCACACCCTGATGTTTCAAGGCTGGGTGCTCCCCAGCTGGAGTCCTGAAAATGCTTGCATGGCATCCTTAGAGAAGGAAACCAACTTGAAAGAAACTCCCACAAAGTAAATCACCAGGACCGGATGGTTTTCATCCAAGAGTTGGGGAAGGAAATGAAGTGTGAAATAGCACAGATACTGATGAAGACATTAGTTCTCCATTAAAGCCACAACTGTGTCAGAGCAGAGGAAGTTTGCTAACATGATGATCTTATTGCTGGAGAAGAGAGATTACTGGCCTATCTGCTGCCTCCAGAAAACCTGGTCCACTTGGAAAGAATGGCACAAAGTACGAACAATAACACAATAGCCTTTGTTCCTTGACAGCAGGTGAGAGGGACAGTATGCTGATTCATGCATGACAGCATTGTAGTAGAAACCTTGGAAAGAATATAACAGTGACTATGTAACATGTAGGCTGCTATCCTCTATTCTGTGCCTGTGGCAGACATTGCTAATCGATCTGGTACTCTTCTCTTTGAGATTGGATTGGGCCTCCTTAGTTCTGTGCTCTTGACTGTCACCATCAAATGACCAGAGTTGACATATGTGTTAAAACTCATTTCCCTCTTTGCCTGAGAGGATATATTTTATCATGGACCACAAGGGCTCATAATTAAATTATAAATAATGACAAGAAGGAAGTCTTTCACAGTTTAGTTTAAGAGCCTGACAAAAACATGTCACATTCTTTTTTTAAAAATTTTTTTTTCAACGTTTATTTATTTTTGGGACAGAGAGAGACAGAGCATGAACGGGGGAGGGGCAGAGAGAGAGGGAGACACAGAATCGGAAACAGGCTCCAGGCTCTGAGCCATCAGCCCAGAGCCTGACGCGGGGCTCGAACTCACGGACCGCGAGATCGTGACCTGGCTGAAGTCGGACGCTTAACCGACTGCGCCACCCAGGCGCCCCAAACATGTCACATTCTTTCTTCTAAAGACTGAGTTAGAAGAACATCCATCCCCAGCGATAACCAATTTTGCGAGAGCTGAATCCAGATGTGTAATCCCAACTCAGACCACAGAAGGGTCTTTTTGGAAGGAAGAGAAGTCACTTCCTCTGTGGCAATAAGCAGCATGCTCCAGAAAGTTCTTCTGAGGGATGGGAAGCAACAGCAGCCTCTTTCATTAGGCATTTCCCTGCAGAGTTGTCATCGTTGTTGAGTCCGGCCACAACAGTGACTCAGTGGGGCACAGAAGTGAGGTATGGTTTTGCGAACAGAGCTACACTGGAGCCCAGGGAGAAGAGAGACAGGAATTTTGGACCCTGGAGAAGCTGAGTAGCTTTATGGAAAACCTGAAGTCTCCATGGGACTGGCCTTCATTTCACACTAAGGAGCAGAAGACCAGTTCTGTGGCAGGTCTGGGAATCCTGTGGAATCCACAAAACGTTTTGCCACTGGAGTGAACAAAGCCTCCTGTCACTGATAATGGCTAAAGCAGTTTGGCTGTAAGGGGCGTCTGGGTGGCTCAGTCAGTTAAATGTCTGGTTCTTGGTTTTGGCTCAGGTCATGATCTCATGGTTCATGGGTTCAGGCCCTGCGTCGGGCTCTGTGCTGGGAGCCTGGAGCCTGCTTGGGATTCTCTCTCTCCCTCTCTCTCTCTGCCCCTCCCCTGCTCATGTGTTCTATCAAAATAAATAAACTTGAAAAAATTAAAAAAAAATAAAACAATTTGGCTATCCTATAGCCCAGTGATCTCCATGTAAAAGGGTGTGTGATGGAACAGATCTCCTGGAATATACTATAATCTGATCACTTACAGATCTTTACCTGCCTGCCGCCATTAGGGAATGGGCTATTTTTCTTGATCAGTGAAAAGAGGCAACATACTTGGATTAACAGAGAGTCGGAATATGGTAAAATGCACGTAGCATGGGAGAGACCCTGACTGTACTGTGATTTCTCATTGATTATTCGGGATCTTGTCATGCCGCAGAGTGCTCACTGGGGCATTGGCCAGGTGTTGTAGCTCAGAGGCCGTGGCAGCCATGATACGATGGGATCCATTGGTCAGCAGACCTGGGTGCTTAGTCCTCACCCCACCAGCAGGTGCCCCGAGACCTTGTTCAGATCTAGCAGAATCACAGGGCATGGAATGAGACGCTGGGGAGAGCATTTTGTCTAGATGTTTGCCTCAAGAATTATCATCTCCGTTTTAAAGCGAGGCGGTAGTTGTTCAGCAAGAGTAAGTTAAGTGCACAACGTGCAGGGGTTGGGGGAGGGGAGGGTGGGGAAGTGAGAGGAGAGAGTGCAGGCTCCCAGCCAGCAGACCTTCTCACGTCACCTCTTTGCTTCTGAGCCTCAGTTTCCTATCTTTCGTGGGCGTGGAAAAATAGGTGCGGGTTTAACATGTTGTTTAGAGCATAGGGAGAAATCTCTGTGGGTTAAATGATCACGCGTCATGCTGATGACTCCTATTTCGAAGGCACTTTATAGTTGATAAAGTGCTTTCGTCTACATTATTTGACCCTGCTGAGGACTCCGCGCGTGCGGTGAGCGGTAGGGTTCCTTATCCACTCTCCCCAGCCCAGATGCCTCAGCTGAGACTCAGCGGGATGAAATGGCTTCCACAAGGTCAGACCAAGGTCAGACCCAGGGCTCGAACTCCTGCCTTCTGGTTCTGGACCCAGGGCTCCTTTCACCACATAATGATAGATAATGGAGAGTTTATTTATCATTCACTTCTGTGGCAGCGGAGACTTCAGCGTCACGGCATGGTAAAAATAGACCGTGAGGGCGAGGAGGTTCTCAGGAGCAAACAAACTGAGCTCACCAGAATGTTCTCGTGGGCAGGCTCGGTTGCCGTGGCCTTTCGGGAGCCTTGGCAGTCCTGCGGCGGGCGGGCAGCGTCACCTACTCGCCTTCCCCGGAGGAGCTGCCTCTGGGCTCCAGGGCCAGACGCAGGCCCTGCCCTAGGGGACACAGTGTGGGGGGGGGGGAGGGGGAGGGGGGAGGGCTGGGAGGAGGGTTTCTTCTGAGGTGCGGGAACCACCGACCTGGGGCCCATCCCTGGGCAGGGGGCCAGATTGTGTGTCCCACAGTAGCAACCTTCCTGTGGTTTAGCACGCGCGAGGAGAAACAGCCCAGTGAGCCCAGGCTTCTGTGTCACTGAGGGTTTTCTGAGGGGCAGGGGGAAGGGGAGCAAGGGAGTATGGATGAGTAGAGGTGGCAAGTCTGAAGAAAAAGCCCCATTAACATTCACTTAAAGATATATATACATTTTTTCATTTGAGAGAGAAAGAGTGGAGGAGAGGGGTAGAGGGAGGGAGCGAGAGAATCCTAAGGAGCACGGAGCCCGACTGGGGCTCAGTCCCACAGCCCTGGGATCATGACCTGAGCCGAAATCAAGACTTGGATGCTCAACTGACTGAGCCGCCCTGGCACCCCTTCTTAAAGATAATTTTTAATCCCCCTAATGCCGGCAAATGATTTGATTGTGCTATAATTGAAAGAAGTTATACATACCTGTATATGTGGTTAAAATACAGTTATTTGAGAAAAAAGGAATCGTACAGAGAAAGTGTAACACTCACAGACAAACACGGCCACTTTGTCTTTACAAGGGGGACAAAGAATGTGTTTTTGTGAAGATGCATCGCTACTGTTCTGGGTTGTATTCTTTTGAATATTTTTCCTGTTGGAAATATCTGGTTAAGAGGACGTGCTTTACATTGTAGCAGAAGAGCTTAGAAAATGGATGTTTTCCCCACTTGAAGAAAGCCTATCAAACCAGTGGCCCTTGTCCTGCTAAAGTCCTAGATTGCTTTGAGAATCCCATAAATACCCTACATTCCCTTCCTAGACAAACTCAAGCACTTACAAATTTGACACAGCTTTAGGTCAGATAAACCACGAAAGCCCATCCGCTGACATTAGGTTAATATCTTCTTCATTGAAAAGATTAGAAATTAATATTTTACGAAATAGTTTTTTCTTTACAGAAGGATTCACTACATGCAGCTGAGACGGTTATAATTAAAACGTAGGTATACATCCTGTGACACACAAAATATTCTGATTTCTATGAAGTTCCCTAGCTGATAACATTTGTATTTTACATCTGTAGTCATTGCACGTTCGTATATGTATGTGTATACACACACACACACACACACACACACACACACATATATTCAAGGAAGCTCTATGCCCAACATTGGCCTTGAACTCACAACCCCAAGATCAAGAGTTTCATGCTCTACCAACTGAGCTAGCCCGGCACGACCACATTCACTTATAATTTTATCTTAGTTTTTTATTGGTTCTTTTAAAGATGCTGTGTAGTGTTACTCCATTGTAATTTGTATCTGATAACACATGTAATATTTGGTATAACAAGGAAAATCTGCCTTCACTGTTAAATCAATTTTGATTACATGTAGAATATAGTATATAAAGTAATTTTTTTTTTATTTTTTTTTCAACGTTTATTTATTTTTGGGACAGAGAGAGACAGAGCATGAATGGGGGAGGGGCAGAGAGAGAGGGAGACACAGAATCGGAAACAGGCTCCAGGCTCCGAGCCATCAGCCCAGAGCCCGACGCGGGGCTCGAACTCACGGACCGCGAGATCGTGACCCGGCTGAAGTCGGACGCTTAACCGACTGCGCCACCCAGGCGCCCCTATAAAGTAATATTTTAATATATACAACGGCCCACACGCCATCAGTAAGATCTCATCCTCCAGACTTGTGAATTCTGGGAAAAAAATTACTTCCACATGTTTCTAAAACTACTTAGGATTTTTGACTGGTTGGTGGTCTATTGATTCTAAGTATCTGACCTGTCAAAACGCCATCTTTAAACTCCAGTGATGCATAGAGGCTTGGAATTAGCTGGGGCTGAATTTATTACAGAACAAAGGGAGGTGATGATTAACACACCCATCTGAGCAGTAGGGGGGAAAATAATCCTTGAATGGATTAGATGCCATGATCCTAAAACCACATTCTCTGAGTGTTGGGTACTTGCCCAGAAATGGGAGAGGCCAAACACTGATGCCTTTTAAATGACAGGGTATCTCCATGGGACTCTGGTCAGGGACACTGGTGCAGAGAGTTGAGGGTCAATAGGGAAGAAGCCTTTCTTTCTCCTGTGCTCTAGCAGAGTTGAGGACTAGACCCGCTCCGTGTGCAGTAACCCTCAGAACGGACAGCCCACTCTGTTAGTGTTACACAATTATCAGTCTGCCTGTGTGGGTGGGGATTACACTGAAGTGTAAATAAAAGAGTTGTTTTTTGTTTGTTTGTTTCTTTTAACCACTGAACGGGAATAACTTACAATTTTTTTTGGACTCCAGTAAGCTACTTTCAAGACAGACATAGAGGCTGCCAAGAAGCTGAAATGAATTATTATGTACTGTCCCCCAAGAAGTCAAGGGTGCTAGTCAGGCTTTCCCTGTTCCCTGACAATATCTGGTAGATTCTGTGCACTCCCAAGATGTAATTCCAGGGAAATTTATCTTTGTAAGCATAGTCCACGGACAGAGCACTACACCCCTTTTCTGAAAGATTTTTTCGTTCTCTCTTTTCTCTAACATGGCTTACAAACTTTGTAAAAAGTCTGGATTTTTAAAATAGCATGATTTAATAGCATTGGTGGAGGTTGGGTCTCTGAGACAGACCTCCATCAGAAGGGTACCCTCCTGAGGAGGAAACAGGCCATTAGGAAAGTCATTTTGACCCCCATTCCCTGGAGGGAATCACAGACCCAGGTGCTCAGGAAATCTCCTGTCACTCTGAGATGGGCCGGGACACGGTGCCATGTCCGAAGCTTCTAAATACAGTTCAGGCTGGGTCATCATGACAGATGCTGAACTGGCACCCCCACGGGCTTTGCAGTGGGAGCTCTGACGGCTTAAATGCCACGGCCCCTGGGCTCCAGGCCCTCCCGGGCTGGGACAGGGAGAGGCCCTGCAGAGCCTTATGGGGAGGAGGGCAGGAGCAACTTTGGCACGGAAATCCCGCTGCCTCGACGACACCACCACTCTTTCAGAAAGCAACAGGCACCCAGCGGCGGCGACACACCAGCTATTTTAGAAGCTGTCAGATTCTGAATTGCTGACATACTTGGAGGACGCGGTCTCTTCAAGAGTCATTCTGACCGAGGTAGGTAGGCCTGGGGGAAAGCAGAGGCATGCTGTACGTAGCCAAGGTGTTGGCTGAGGAACGAGTGGAGTTCGGTGATCTGGGCGAGGTGACTAAAGGAGTCAGTAATGGAGTTAGGAATAACATGTTGACTTTGGGATTCCCAAATCAGCCCTTACGCAGAGGACAGTGTTAGGCAATCTCTTACCTTGCCCCACCCACCCTCTTCTCGGCCCTCCCCAGAAATCTGCCTGGGGCGAGCATCCTTTGACAACTCATTCTCTTCTGGAGAGGGCTTTGGAGGGAGAAAAGAAGACCAGAGAAGACAAGAGGGGGGCTTTTCCTGGAGGGCTCCGGGGACTCGGGATGGGAGGACGGGATTCCAAGTGTTGTAAGCATCTCCAGCTGGGGTTGCTGAGTTGTAAATATAAAGACGCTGTTGTGAACATGATTAATCCAGGGTGCTCCTTTCCCCCTCAGCACTTGCCCTGCAGCCCCAAAGTGGATTCTTTTCTCTTGTCAAGGCATTTGGCTTTAGGATTTCTGAAGATCGTGTGGCCCGGTGGATGAGTTCAAGCTTTGGAGTAAGACACCGGTCCTTTTCTTTTCTCTGGTATTTCTGTGCAGGTTACCTTGGCTGAGTCTCAGTGATAGGGTTGTAGGGCACAGCTCTCAGACCTCATCCTTATGCTCCTTGGGAGACTCCCTCAGGCTCTAGATCTTTTCTGCCTCCTCCGTGTGTATTTTCCTTATCCTGAGACAGAGGGCGAGTGCTCTTGACGAGGGCGTAGCTTTGGAGTCAAGGCACGCTGCAGCTTCCCTGCTCTTTCTTGTGTTTTCCCCTTCTCATGGGACAGTGCCCTTGGACGGCTTCTCTAGCCAAGGTTGACCTTTCTGCTTCTCTGCTCAAGGCTAGAGTTTGCTTCTCCAGCCCCATTTCCTTACTGAGGGTCCAGCATACATCTTTGCCCCGTGGTATTCCCTGTTGTCTGTTCTTTCAGATTCTGGTCATTTCGCTTTTCTACAGTGTGGCAGCCATTGTGGACCAGGAGGGCATCACGCAAGCAGACCCACACAAAAGCATGCTTCCTTCGCTGATATATTTTCACTTCGCTGATATTTGCTTCCATCTGCTTTTCCACCATGTCTTCTAACACTATTCAGTTTTGGTAGTTTCTGCTCCAGGCCCTGAATTACTTTCTTCACCATGTGATCTTTTCCTGTTTTACATTTTACATTTTCTTTATTGGGATTTGCTTTTCTCCATTTGGGAGAATACAAATCTTCTTTCTCTCTCTCAGATATGGACAGGGAACGATTGGGGAAAGATCTAACCCTTGTGGTCACTCCCCTTCCCAAATGATGGAAGGAACTAACATTTAATATACTCCTGCTGTGTGGCAGAAGCTTTACTGAGAGTTATTGGCACCTCTATTTTAGATGAGGAAATTGGCCTAGAAAGGTTAAGTCGCTTGCTCAAAGTCATACATCTGGGTCTATGTGATTCTGGGGTTTTTTTGAAAAATTTTAATGTTGATTTATTTGAGAGAGCAAGAGACAGAGCATGAGCAGGGGAGGAGCAGAGAGAAGGAGACACAGAATCTGAAGCAAGCTCCAGGCTCTGAGCTGTCAGCACAGGCTCTCACGGGCTTCAGGTCAGACCTTGTCAATCAGTTCAACGCAACTCAGTCATGGAAGGAAAAGTGGGTGGGGTTCCAATAGTTTAGGTTCTATGTAGAGGTGACCCTGTTAGGATTTCACCGGAGCATGGCATTTAATGAGGACACCTCATTATCAGAGATATATTGGTCTCCTGAAGAAGATGAGGAAATGAATAGCATTCGAGATTCTTCGTCTCACCTTCAGTCTACTGTCTCAGAGAACAGTCTTACCATCACTTGCCTTGCTAAACATACAACATTTCATCTATTCCTTTATTCAATAAAAACCAACATTTTTTTTAAAATTTTTTTTTCAACGTTTATTTATTTTTGGGACAGAGAGAGACAGAGCATGAACGGGGGAGGGGCAGAGAGAGAGGGAGACACAGAATCGGAAACAGGATCCAGGCTCCGAGCCATCCGCCCAGAGCCCGACGCGGGGCTCGAACTCCCGGACCGCGAGATCGTGACCTGGCCGAAGTCGGACACCTAACCGACTGCGCCACCCAGGCGCCCCCAAACCAACATTTTTTGAGTGCCTAGTAGGTGCCAGGCACTGTCCCAGGTGCTGAGGATACAAGTTCTAAAGCAGATGTGGTCTGAATCACTTGCGGTTTTGTAAGCTGTCTGGGAGACGTTACTGCCATGTTTCCCTTTTCCTGGAAGATCCTTCTCCTCCTTTCTTCTTATCTTGCAGACATCTTTTCATTAGGCCAGGAAAAAAAAAAGACCACTGGGCTAGAAGGGGTTCTTCTCACCTCTAAACTTCCAGAGCATTTTGTTGAAACTACTCTTCAATGTAGTGCATGAAAGTTAGCATTTATCTATCCCCTTTACTATTGATAAGGTATTTACATAAACATACACACATACTTGGTTAGTGATTCATAAAAATTTCACATAGTAGGTATTACTACTGTGATACAGTACCTACTGTATCACAAATGATAAAACTAAGGCTTCAAGAGGTTAAGTGACTTGTTCAAGATTAGACCGTTAGAAAGGAAGAGGTGAACTTTAGAACTCAGTCTTTTGAATTCCACATTCCAATCCCGAATGTGCTCTGTGCCCTATTGGATTTTGACTGTTCTACTTTTATTGGATTGTTTATTGCGCTGTCCTGTCTCCTAAGTGATTTTGTAAGTTCCTGAAAACGTAGATCATATCTTAGTCAATTTTGTGCCCCTCTTAGTACCTAGCACATTGCTAGGTCCAAGCTAGTTAATAAGTAATTATTTACTGAATAAATAAATGATTTATCGAATGGATGGATTTAGAAGATTATTGGGGAGATTGTTACATCCTTGCTGGCCGTGTAGCTCTCTTATATTCATTAAACAGGATGGTTCTGTGCGTTTGGCGTGATACATTGGGTTTTCAACTTAGTGTAGCTGGTGGTCTCTTGTGTATAATTTGAAGGGAACTTCATCTTCCTGGCTGTCCACAAATGTCTAACCTACTCACGCATTTGAAATTGCCATCTCCAAGGGCACTGTTTATGGAAGCCAGAGCTAAATTACACTTACTGCTTGGAAATTGGCTTCTTACTCCTTCCCTGTTAGTGTATTAGCATGAATTTGTTTACTTACTGGTGCTCAGGGGGAATATCCTAACAAGGTAGAAGGCAAGTCCTTCTAGGGCCTTTGGGGGAAGGCCTCCTTCGCACTTCATGGAAATGTAAAGACCTCTATGACAGATGTCTGATGGTGCTATGGCAGTGGCCAGGGTGGTGGTGGGAGGTTCAAAGTAGTTGTGGTTGCAAACAGCAAACAAGCATTGGCTTGGGGATGAGCTGATGTGTTACTTCACTCAGAAAAAAAAAAAATGCCAAGAGCCTCAAGGCGGGGCCTGTGTTGACAGCTGCTGGCCCCAAATTGACTGGTAAATCTTGAAGACCACCCAGTCAATTAGGATCAGCTTTTGGAGGACCTCTGGTAGAAGAGGTATTTAGACTGAATATTGCCATGTGGCTTGTAACCAGTTTTTTATTATTTCTCTCATGCGTTTTCTGGGCTTTCCGTTGGGAATATTTTGTGAACCAAAAGTCAATCTGAAAAATGTTAATGCTGTAGGAAGAATTAAATAAAATATTTGGAATTAGGACTCTTCTGGAAAATCCAAGACCCATATTTGTCTTTATTTTTTCTTGGTCTTCCTGATCAACTTGCTCATTGGCATCTAATCTTATACGTTAATTTGATACTTTCTGGTTTATAAATGCTTTCACATACATTGTTACCTACCAGATGGATTCTCCTCAAATACAGATATCCATTTAGGATTATCAAAACTTTTGGACTGTGAACTATGACCTGAGTTAAGCCTAAATTAACCAAATTCTGCACGAGTAGGAACTCCCTCAGCTGCTTTTTTCTTGTCTTTCACTACTGTCATTACATATTTCTCAAAGTCCAAACATTTTCCAAGTACCTCCTAATGTTGTTTTGCTTATGGTCTAGGCCAGAATGAAAGTGACTTGACATTGACAGTGATCTTCAGTGAACTTTCACCTTTGGATGTTTTCCCCAGGGTGGGTACTGGGGACAGGAAGTGAAATACAACAAAAGGGGGCCTTGTGTGCTTGTACTTAAACTTATTAAATAATGTTAACTTGGGGCAGACACCTCAAATATTCCTGAATACAACTGTCCCACTACTGAGAAAGGAAAATTTCTGTCTGACTTTGGCTTGAATTTTCTCCTCTCCTGAAAGAACTGACAATGTCTTAGTTTCCATAGAGTTGTCTTCTGACTGAGCAGCCTGAACATGAGCTCCGCATTTCCAAGTTCGGCGTGAGAAGCATCTAGCTCTGTAGGTCTCATTCTGAAAATGGGAACATCTTATACGGTGGAGAGAATGTCAACTCTAGTGTCAGTCTAACTCAAATCCCATGATGACACCTATTATATAATGTGTGTCTCTCAATCTTGCCAAGCCTCAGTTTCCTCATCTGTAAAGTGGCAACAGTATTGCTTACTTCATAGAGTTTTCTACGAAGATTTCATGGGATGATGTATACAAAGTGTCTAGTGTAGTGCTTATAACCTCTTCCCTTTTTGCGTCCACCTTCAAAGTATGCTGGAGCATTAGAGGCTGAACCTTTAATGACATTGAGCCTTCGTCTGATCAAAGAAATAAATATAAAAGTTACTGCTGCCACTTCTTTGCAAAGCCTTTTTAAAAGACTGAGTACTCAGGGATGGCTTTGGGTCCTTGCCTCTGGTTCTGTGTATCACTGGGTGAGATGCTGGTTGTCAGGTGGAGAGTGCTTTAGGCAGCTGAGAGATAATGTGCTTTTGGTCTCCTTAATTGGCTTATTGGCATGGGAATCACAGGCTTCAGGTTACCTCCTCCTTTTCCCAAATAGAACTTGGAGGGCATGAAGAGCTCAGAGACTTCATTCCATCACTAAAGTCATCTAACAGGCTTGTTTGAGTGTTTGCTATCATCATAATTTTAGTTTAATCCAACCTGGGTTATAGTTCATTCCCTTGAAGCTCTGGACTGGGTATCAAATTTGGGGTCAGTCCGTACTCGGGTCAGTGCCAAATGCTCTGCTTCTGCCATATTTAGAATTACTCTGTGAAAAATTTCGTCACCAGATTTTGCTAAGCTACCTGATAAAATCTGACATCGCAGAACCAACTTCAACGGCACAGGTCCTCTAGAAATAAGAATTTACTTGAGCATGGTACAGTGAGTGCTGCCTGTCCTGGTATGAATGGATGAGAGCCCTTGGATGGCTGTGGGAGTCTTGGTTTTGGAGACTTCAGGATTTAGGAAATAGACCAAGGAGTGGCTGCCCCACCAATATCAGATAGGATGTACCACTCAATGTAGTCGTGTCCCACTTATTGGCAGAAAAAAAATGATTGTTTGATTATCATCTGGGTTGTGTCTTTCTCCTTTGTTTCAAACTATTTTCTTCTTTGGAGTAAAATATGATAGCTGAAGTCCAGGCTTATGGAAGTGGCACTGTATATCTAATCTCAGAACATTCTGGATCTCTTATCTGACTTATAGCAGTCTTCTGTGACCCATCTTCCACCATGAAAACAGGCTATTCTACCTCATTCATACAGAAGATGTAGCAAAGCATTAAACTCAGCTTGTAGAATTCATAATCTGGAAGGGGAGACAGATATCATCACTTTCATTTGAAAGAAGACTTTGGAATAAAGAAAACAAGGTCTAAGCTCCATATTATGACACCCAAGTTTCTTCTGGAATATAAACTCCATGTGGCCAGAGATTTTTTTCCCCTGATGTGTCAAGAATCTAGAAGAGTGACTGGCACATAGTAAATGTTAAATAAATAGTCATTTATTTGAGTTTGAGTTGAGCCTGACTTTCCACCTTTATCTCTTATCTCACCTCCCCTCTTCTCTTATGTATTTTAAGCTCTGGCCATATCAGTGTGCTTGTAATTCTCCAAAAATGACAAGTCCTTACTCATGCTATTCCACCTACTTTAAATTCCATCTCCATGGTTTCTTTGTGTGCTTATATTGAACTTATATTTCAAGTCTATTCTCAAATATCACCTTGTGAAGTCTTTTTGATCCTAAATTATTGACTTGCTTGCTTTTCTTTTTCTTTTTAGAGATACAAGTATGTTTTCTTTTTTCTTTTTTTTTAATATGTGAAATTTATTGTCAAATTGGTTTCCATACAACACCCAGTGCTCATCCCAAAAGGTGCCCTCCTCAATACCCATCACCCACCCTCCCCTCCCTCCCACCCCCCATCAACCCTCAGTTTGTTCTCAGTTTTTAAGAGTCTCTTATGCTTTGGCTCTCTCTCACTCTAACCTCTTTTTTTTTCCTTCCCCTCCCCCATGGGTTTCTGTTAAGTTTCTCAGGATCCACATAAAAGTGAAAACATACGGTATCTGTCTTTCTCTGTATGGCTTATTTCACTTAGCATCACACTCTCCAGTTCCATCCACATTGCTACAAAGGGCCATATTTCATTCTTTCTCATTGCCACGTAGTACTCCATTGTGTATATAAACCACTTGCCTGCTTTTCAAAGCTCCTGGATTCCTTACTCCCATATTTGTTGGGCTGCCTATCACTCAGTCTTCTTTAACAGTTTGTGTGTCCTTCGCATCAGATTGTGAGCTCCTTCGGAGCTTATCTGTCTTGGTCCATTAATATATAACCTGATCTATGCAAAGCAGAAATGTTTGGTGAAATAAAAGCAGAATTAAATGTAGACTCATATGCCTGAAATCCTTAGAAAATAGAGCTGATGTGATCTGGATTTTGGTGTCAATAATCTATAAGATGGAGATAATAATAATAGCTTTTAGATTTGTTTCATTAAATTTGTTATATATACATATATACATATATATATATAAAGTTACATATATATGTGTGTGTGTGTGTGTGTGTGTGTATATATATAAAGTTTTAGCAGAGCACCAGATGCATAGTAAATATGCAATAGAGGTTGACTGTTAACTCTTTGGTGGGATAGTTCTTGTGGGCTTATATTCATCTCACTGTCCAAAGTCACTGGCATTGTTATCAATAGAATCGTTAGTTTCTGTTTTATAATAAGGATATAAATATAATTTTATAAGCAGGAGGGTACCTCCCACCAGCTCCTAATAGTAAAGATAAGGAAATAGTAACAGATAAAGGTAAGTGAATAGTAAAGATAAGGAAACGGAGCCTCCCTGAAATGAAGTGACTTTCCAAGACCCCACTCATGGTAAGTAGTGGAGCCCCAGGAATAAATGTGCTCTGGTCACTGTACTAATGAATTGTTCCCCCAAATTATTAGTTAAGTGGAGATGAAAATCACCTGGAAGATTGTGAAATATGTTTTAATAATGTCTGGTTTTGATATTAAGTCAAATGCACATGAGTGAGGCATTTTCTACATATGTCAATCAACTCAACTTATCATGGTTGAGTTGCTGTTGTTTGACCTGGTGGTCTTTAAGCTGCACTACTAATCCATCCATGATTCATTAGACTTAAAAGGGACTTTGTAGCACCTCTAATTAAATGTGCATGTGCTGTGCTAAAACAAGGAATATGAGGGTCAGAATAGTCATGTGACTTGCTAGGATCAAACATATTAAGCCATTTCATTTGTAAGGATGGTTACAATAGTTGAGGGTTGTTACAGAATCGCTGGCTGTTTTGGCCAGGGTTGAACCTAATATCTTGGGAGAGACCTGGTCATTGGATCAGAAGGCAGAAGACCTCCTTTCTACGCTATGTTCATTTTAATTTTTCTTAGTCTCAATTCCCCCATCTATATAATGGGCATAAGAATAAGCCATTTCTACCTCATCAAATGGAAGGATGTATTAAATAATGTGTAAAATGTAAATTAAGAAACTTTTATTATTGCTATTATTTTGCATGAATTGAGAATTGAACTTGCTGTAAGCTAAACTCAATTTTCTTTTTTCTTTCTTTCTTTCTTTTCTGAAAACTTTTATTTTTATTTATTTATTTATTTATTTATTTATCTATTTAATTTAAATTTTAGTTAGTTAACATACAGTGCAGTATTGGTTTCAGGAGTTGAATTCTGTGATTCAACAAGTGCTCTCCTTAGTACCTATCACCCATCTAGCCCATCTCCCACCCACCTTCTTTCAACCCACAGTTCATCCTCTATCAAGAGCCTCTTGCGATTTGTTTCCTTAAACTCAACTTGCTATGAGAACTTGGTGTTGCAATGTCCATTTTATCAACATGAAACAGGTCAGAGAGAGAAAGCGAGTGACACTATGAGCTGATGGTTAGAATCTCTTTTTCAGGGAATTTTTTTGGATGATAATAGATAATGTTAGTTTGACTATATGAATCAGATGATGTTCTCCAGTGACTTGTAACTGGCTCCATGAAATTTCCCAAAGACTGTTTTAACTTCCTTAGTCAGGTATAACATTATCATTTATGTTCCTGATTGGCTGAAACTTCCCTTGTTAAAATACTATCCACAACAAACATCTGACGGCCAAGAAGTCTTTCCAGGTCATGCAAACGCATTCCTAATGGTTATTTTTTGAAGGCAGGAAGTCACAAATTGCCAAGTATTAAAAAAAAAAAAAAAAAGCTTGAAAACAAAGAGGTGTTTTCTGATTGTATTTTTGAATACATGACCCTATTTGACTGAAATAACCTGTTCTGCATTTCTTATAATCATGATTTAGTTAACTTGAGTATACATTCTGATTAATAGCTAAAATAACTGATCTGGTTAGCCTAAAGATTTTATATAGCTATGATTTAGCAATGTATTTTCCAAAGGATTACATTTTATTTTTACGTAGGTGTTGATCTTGACTCTGAGTTTCCTATTTTAAGAGTATTATAAGGTAGCTTAATTTATGTTATTGAAAATGTGAGCTGGTGCCTCCATTCTGTATATAAAAGTCACTTTGTGAGGGAGTGAGAATTCAGGAACACAGAGTATTTCCAGGAAACAAATAAATGTATCTGAAAATGCTCCTCATGGGCATATACTGCCTATGCCTCCACATCTTGTCCATTTCTTTTCTAGCAAGCATGAGTTTCCCAGGGCTGTTCTAGCCCTAGCAAATCCCTCTCTTTTCTGGATTCCTAGGAGACATCAAGGCAGTACGTAACGGTGTGGAAAACTGCATGGTAGTAAATACTACCTTGGTCTCTTGGTCTCTTGGTCTCTGTTTGTGAATGCACTCAGTTTCCACTTGTACTGTAAATACCTTTAGGAGGAGCCCCACTCCGTACTTTGGTATTTTCCAGAATCTAGCACAGTGCCAGGCACATAGTCAGCACCCAATAAACACATAATTAATCAACACTAACTGGGAAACTTCTCAAGGTCTGGGATTCTGTTTCAAATTATCTACATGGTACCTCATATAGGGCCACATGCTGATAGGTGCTTATTGATTGATTTGATTGAAACTATAAACAGAGTACCCACTGAATTTTTTAACTTCTGTGATAATCTGAGCCCCTAGCCTTTTTCCTGGTTTCACTTGTCTTGCCCAAGCAGTTTTCATTTTATGCTTCTAATTGAGGTTGCCTGAGTTATCATTGAAAGTTACATTAGAAGAGATTCTGACATCCTTTAAGTCATTAGAGGTTGAAGAGATTATGAAATTTTCAACTCAGTCCTTCTAAATACATGATAAGGAAATAGGTCCATTGTAGTTAAGTGACTTGTTCAAGGTGACTCATTAGTTTAATGTTACACTTTGAGCTCCCATTTTATTCCAGATGACATAGGGAGATAAGAGCAGAAACTCTGGTTTCCTAATTCTCCAGCCATAGTCCCCATTCCAATCCCAGACCCCATTGTCATCGTTAAAAAGTTACCGTTTAATGCAGTGATCTTTTTCCCTCCCCTCCCTTTTCCTAAACACTCATTAGAGAAATCACACGTCCAAAACCTCCCCACCTTTTCACAATTTTTGCACATGGTGGTAAGGGGGATTTCATACCACTTTGTTCCCAAAGGTAGGACAAGACTTTTTTTTGTTGTTTTTTAATTCTTGCTTTGAGAAGTTTTTTTAAAGTTCACAAGACTTGGGGCGCCTGGGTGGCGCAGTCGGTTAAGCGTCCGACTTCAGCCAGGTCACGATCTCGCGGTCCGTGAGTTCGAGCCCCACGTCGGGCTCTGGGCTGATGGCTCAGAGCCTGGAGCCTGTTTCCGAGTCTGTGTCTCCCTCTCTCTCTGCCCCTTGCCCGTTCATGCTCTGTCTCTCTCTGTCCCAAAAATAAATAAACGTTGAAAAAAAAAATTTTAAAGTTCACAAGACTTGTGATAAGTGAGGAGCTCTTGGCTTATCACAGAAACAGTGGGATGTGGGAATCCGTGACTCAGGGGATCTGAATTACTGTGTGTGGCCACGTGTGTGAGACCATGCCACGGCTCTGCAGCAGAAAGGCATATAGAAGGAGGCTGGGACAGAGATTTGTCACTCAGCAGCGGCTCTCATCTTAGACAAGAAGCTCCACTTTTCTGTGCTTGAAGGGGACCAAAATTAGCCCCTGTGTGGCTCCAAGTATAACATTATGTGCTTAGGCACACAAAACCTAGATATAAAACTTTTTTTTTTTTCTCTTCTCGTGAAGATGGTGACTTTGCTAGTGAGTGATGAGAGGTAAACTAGTTTTGGGGCAGACTTTCCTGTGGCCAGAGCTTGGTTCAGTTCTGCAGTTCCCTGAATGTCTTCAGAAGTGAAGGGTGATGAACTGAGGAGGATGGAGAGAAATGGCACTTTGCTCCCTGTGGGTGCCAGCAGTGCTGTGGGAGACTCTTGCCAGGAGTGGTGCCTGGGTGTGAGAGAGGAACACACCAGGGGTAGAAGGAAAGAAAAGGGAAGGTCTCGTGGGAGGGGTTTTCACAGGCCTAGAAACCTGCTACGGGTAAGTGAGGATGGCCACAAGATGGTCCGACTTTCTGTCCTGTCTTTCTTCATCCTGCTCACGTTGAGGACTGATGCCCAGGAGGCCTTGACCTTTGACATCAATGAACAGTCAGTTGTCAGCCTGAGACACTGCTGTTTCCGGCCTCTACTCATGTATGTATTTATTTACAGGGGAAGCAGTCAGAATCCTAGATGGTAAGGGTGGGTTGGAGAAAGAGGTTCCCAGGCTTAGCTTGCAGTATTTGACCTAAGGAGATTGCACCATCTGAGTTTGGAAAGTCTTAGGAGACAAGCTTCTTGGCATTGGGCCTTTAAAGCTTTAAAAATTGTAGGAAATTCCCTGGTAAATCTGACTCCAGCCTTCTCCATCAGTCTTCATGCCCCCCCACCCCCTCCCGCCCGCCCCCCGCCCCTTCGTTGAGTACAGAAGACACAGGAAGAAAAGACCATCTGGCACAGCATGCCAGCTTTTTATTTGGTTGCTCTCAATCCTACCTTCCTGTTTGGATCACCCCTCCCCTCTGCTCATACTTCAGAAACCAATCAAGGTGTCTCCTGAACTCATTTATTCCCTTTGTTTCCACCGCCTTCTTGGGTAACTTTTTCCATATGCTTATATCCTTGCCTTACAACAGACTTTTTTTTTTTTTTTTTTCCATTTTTCATCCAAAATGGCCTGATTGGACTCTTAGGAAAAACCATTTACTCAAATATATGACCAAGTGCTTCTAAAAGCCTCAAAAAACTTTTACTTTTGATGACCAAGATATATAAATAAGAGGAAAAAATGCTGTGTTTAAAAATAACTGACTGGTGGGCAATGATGCCGAGTGGTATGAAATTAAAGAACACGTTACTGTTGGCATTGAACACCCCCCTCCAAGTGAAATTGTCTAGATTTGGAGCTGTGTGGTCTCTAATTATTATTATTATTATTATTTATTATTATTTTTTTAATTTGGCATGTATGTATTACGTTGTCCCAGTTTGGCTTCAATGCCTTCACCATGCTGTCATTGGTACTCTTTACATTGCCTGTTGTGGACTAGTTTTCTTCAGCTGTTGCTAAAACTTACTAAAATGCCAGATGTCATGTTGGAAACACGAAACCTAAAAGATGGTCGTAAATCACAAAAACAAACCATAAAAAAATAAAATAAAATACGCCGAGTGCTGTGCTCTGGAGCTTCCCAGCTTTAAGTCTCATTTGTTCAGCCCCCCCCCCCCATGCCCCCCATCCAACCTCCCATCTTTTAGGGTGATGGGCGGGGAGTAGCTCTGAAGTTTCTCACCTAAGACTTGCTTGTTTATTTTGCAGATTCCGAGCAGAGCACCGGTTCAGACTCTGAGGTGCTCACTGAGCGGACTTCCTGCTCCTTTGACACTCACACTGACCTGGGCCCTGGTGCTGCAGGCCCTGTGCCTGCCGCCATGTCTTCCATGGAAGAGATTCAGGTGGAGCTGCAATGTGCTGACCTATGGAAGCGGTTCCATGACATTGGAACTGAGATGATCATCACCAAAGCAGGCAGGTAAGGACAGATTCCTTTGCACGACCAGCTTCCAGGAATGGAGAAAAAAACTAGGAGCCATTACATTTTTCTTTCCCGTTATTTGTGGTAGGTAGCATTGGTGAAGCCAAAGCAACTTGTACTCACTTTTCTGCATGTGGACATCTTGGTAAAGTGATCTTGTGTTTACTGTGATTTTGCTCTTTTCCTCCGAGGGCCATTCCAACCTCTGAATCACCCCTAGGCTCACAAACATTTTCTGCCTACAAATGTATTTCAGCTCACACCAGAGATCCGTGGTACATAAGGGCCAAACGGTAGATTTCCAAAGCAAGTATTATGTCACCATCCAATGTTTTCAAGAGAAAAAGTTTGCTCCCCAAACAACAGCTTGCATTTTCTAAGGCATTTAAAACAGCCAGATGTTTTTGTAAGATTTTTTTGGTAAGAACTGGGCTTGGTACACGTCTGAGCCCTGCTTATTGATCCATGTGTTTTATTGTTGGCTTGAAATTATTACAGAACTTTAATGGTGACCCCGTGGAAACTTTTGCAAAACTATTTGTGTAGAATGATAGATGTTTTTATACAATTCTTTATTATTTTTTTAATGTTTATTTTTTGAGAGAGAGAGAGACATAGCATGAGCTGAGGAGGGGCAGAGAGAGAGAGACACAGAATCCGGAACATGCTCCAGGCTCTGAGCCATGAGCAGAGAGCCCGATGCGGGGCTCGAACTCACGAACCATGAGATTGTGACCTGAGCCAAAGTCAGACGCTCAACCAACTGAGCCACCCAGGCGCCCCGAATGATATAAGTTTTTAAAATACAGTTTCTCTTAAAATAAGCACTTTTTATTAAGCTTATTCCTTCGTTGGCATCTTTCAGTTTTTCACAGTTAGGTATCTGTTTTGTGCTGGATACTCAACGTGTATTATGTTATTTAGACACATTATAATCCCATACATGGATGGGGATTAAAAGGCTTAAAGAAGTTAATTAACTTGACTAAGGTCACACGGGTAGTAAAGGGTAGTAAAAGGGCTTTCATATTTTCAAAGCCAGTCTACATAGTCTCACATCCTGGGGACCAGAAAGAGTCACCCAGCTGATCATAAGCTGTCATGCGAACATCGACATTTAAAGTAAAAGCATATTTGAATGCATATAGAGAAACCTTCCAATTCAACAAGACACCACAAAAACATGAAGTCAAACTGAACCTTAAGTCTTGTTCATTTTTTTTCTCCTTTAGAAGCTTCTTCCTTCTTGGGGCGCCTGGGTGGCTCAGTCGGTTGAGTGTCCGACTTCGGCTCAGGTCATGATCTCACGGTCTGTGAGTTTGAGCCCTGCATCGGGCTCTGTGCTGACTGCTCAGAGCCTGGAGCCTGTTTCAGATTCTGTGTCTCCCCCTCTCTGCCCCGTCCCCGCCATGCTCTGTCTCTCTCTGTCTCTCAAAAATGAATAAGCGTTAAAAAAAAAAATTAAAAAAGAAGGTTCTTCCTTCTCTAAGTTTTAGTAGTGAGCAAAACCATTAAAAAGCACTTTAGGAGAACACCTATGAAGGGAAATTATTTTCAATACCATCTCTTGTCAGTTGGCTTTCAGTCTACTTCTGTTCTACATTTTGAGATGTTATGGCTTAGAAGGAAACAGAGCAATTTAAGGAAAAAGTTTTTATTCTTCTTTTTTTAAAAAAAGTTTATTTTGAAAGGGAGATAGCAATAGAGAGAGAGATACAGAGAGAGAAAATGTGCAAGTGGGGGAGGGGCAGAGAGAGAGAGAGAGAGAGAGAGAGAGAGACAATCCCAAGCAGGCTCTGCAATGATGAGGGGCTCAAACTCACAAATTGTGAGATCATGACCTGAGCCGAAATCAAGACTCAGACCCTTAACCAACTGAACCACCCAGGTGCCCCTTTATTCTTCTTAGTTTTTGGCAAGGGGGTTGGTTTGGATAGAAGGGAAAATATTACATTTTTTTGTTTGTTTAAAAGATTTTCCAGTTTTATTTGAGGTTTTCACTTACTACTGTTGAGTATGTGTCTTCCAGTCATTTTTGTCTCTGATATCATTCCCTTGTTTTTTGCACTTCAGTGAATTCAGTTTACCCCGACACCTTTTTCACAGCTCTCCTGTGACCTCATTTCATGATTTGTACTGCAGTGTTTTCTTTCCCACATCTCTGCCTTCACAAATTCACTTGATACCTGGATGCACCCAGATATTCCCAGTACATACATATACAGTTTGTTCTTTAGTCATATCCCTTTGCTTAGGTTTAGAAATGTTATTCATTGCTTCTGTAGTGGGTTGCCTCAGCCTTTGCTATTGCTACATGTAACCCTGCTCAGGTAATTCTAGAACAACTCGGAAACAGACAAATTAAGCTTTCTCTCTAGCTTTCTCTCTGTGAATTTTCTTCACTTTGTCCCCTTTCCTCAAGTCAGTTTCTTCCTTTTCACTCCATTTTCCTTCCTTTGTAGTGTCCCTTTCAATGTTAATCTCAGTTTCCATTTTCTTAGTTACATTCGTTTTGTATGACTCTCTGTTCTTTTTCATACTCAGAAGATCTTAGTCACCATCTACTTCTTCTGACACCTTAAACTGTAATCCTGTTGATTCAGAGCTACTGCAGTCTACAGAGCCCTCAATCTTTGAATGTACCAATGGAATCTGTATAATCAGCACCATGGACAGAGGTTCTTGTAGGGATTAATGGGTTTGGAAGACACAAGAATTGGCCTAAACGTACCCATAAAATTAAAACCAAACACATCTCATTTTCTGAACATGAAAGATTAATTTTTCCCTAGGGTGTTATGACTTCACTTGATATTCTGTGCTAAAATACCGGCAAAAGAAAAAGCAACTTTTGGTACGTTTTTAGGAAGAGAATTCACATGTTGTCATAGAATTTTAAACCAAGAGGATACCTTAGAGACTAGATAGTCCCTTTTCTTTGTTTTATAGGTAATAAGGTTAAATAACTTCTCCAAATTCATTCATTTTAGAACTTGAGTATTTATTGGTAAAGGATGGGTAGCTTCTCCACTCAAGGTCATATAAATGTTCCAGACAAAACAGGTATTGAATTTAAGACCATCTAACCCTTTTTCTTGAAGTCATGAAGAAAAACATTCATCTTTTGCAACGTAAGCCTCTCTAGATGACTTAGAGGAACCACATTTTCTTACCTCAGATAACAAGTGAGAGGACTTTTTTTTTCCATCCCTGGCAAGGTACTCTCCAACCATTTATAAATACAAGGCAGCCATAAGTCATTGTTATTAAGAAGGGAATTAATGGTTTAGATTGAAATGTATCAGGGCACCCGGGAGGCTCAGTCAGTTGGGTGTCCGACTTCGGTTCAGGTCATGATCTTGCAGTCCCTGGGTTCGAGCCCCACGTCGGACTCTGTGTTGACAGCTCAGAGCCTGAAGCCTGCTTCAGATTCTGTGTCTCCCCCCTTCTCTGTCCCTCCCATGCTCATGCTCTGTCTCTTTTTGTCTCTCAATAATAAATAAATGTTAAAAAAATAAATTTAAATGTATAGATCAAGGTTCCCAAATTTTGGAAAAGAATTAATGTGTATCAAAGTGCCTAACCTATAGTGAATCTTGGATTTAGTTATTATGAGAAGTTCACCATTGAATTTCATTAGCTGACTGTAAGACTAAAATATAAGGCTTTCTAATTAAACTTGTGAGCTAGAGGGAGAAAATCTAGGATGATATACCAATAGAAGCTTCTGAAAAGTTATAAAGTAGGAAAGAAGGAATGGTTATACATTATTCTTTGCAACTATTTACAAATTAGCCATCATCCCTATTGAAGGTCTATGGTCCCCCTTGTCCTCAAATATGATTATGATGTCACTGACCTATTACCAGAGAACATTTGCTTTTTGAGTTGCTTCTGGTGGGCAGTGCAGTGTGTGACTAGCACAGAAGGCCCCTCATGTAAACAACTAGGGCACATATGCAAGATGGCTGTCTGGGGTCAGGGTATGGTCTATGGCCATGAAATGGAGCAAAGCCAATTAGGCTGTATGTGGATCAAGCCTGTGACCTTGACCTCATTAGCACCGTGCTCTGCCCAGCTAAACTAACTGGCCCCAGATGGTTAAGCTTAGTGCAGCATTTTGTGTACAAGTATCCTAGAGCACAGTCAGGCAATGCAAAGTTTTGAACTGAGCACTTTTTATGTCTGACTCCTAAATGAATGACATACAAAAGAGCTTGATGTTTTCCTTCTTTCTTATGGTTAAAGAAGAATGGAGAATTTTATTCTAGACCCCTTGAAACTCAATACTCTTCTGGGTTGCTCCCTCTCCTCCTCTTCAATTATGAGAGTAGTTGTAAAGTGCCATATCCTGACCTTGCTTGCTTTGGCAAGTTTAACAAGCCATTGTGGTAGAAACAAGGTATTGCCCAGAGGCCACTAGAATTCATTTGGTATTTGCTCCCTATTCCACAGGGTCCTCCCTCTGACACACATGTTGACAGCCTGAGAACTTGCAGAAATTTTTCTACAGTTTTATGCCTTAAAAAAACCCCCAACTTTGTTGGCCCTTTGTTTAGGGATTGGTAGCCTCTTCTATTTTACTTATTTTCTCAAAGATTACTTTTAAATAGACTCAGTCAATCAAAAACGATTTCACGATCACCTACAATCAACTGTGATAAGCTACTTGACTAGTAAGAGCGTAAGTTATTCAAGTACATTAAGTGTAAGAGTGTATTTTCAAGGATGTTATAGTCTAATAAGAAATACATGTGTGGATGCACACACATTGTCTGTCTGTCTATCTATCTATCTATCTATCTATCTATCTATCTATTTATGTATCTTTCTGTCTAATCACTTTAAAGATGAACTAATAATATAAATCAAGGTAGGTATGAGCATTTGGAGTGTATGAATCATCAAATAGTTCAATTTAAGTTAAGAAGATGTACTATTTCAGCAGTGAATCCTCAGCATATTTTATAGCAATGATTTCCAAAGTGTGAAAAAGCAGCCAACTTTGAGGATTAGAAGAATTGGACTTTGGTGTGCTTAGAGTTCGAAATAAGAAGAGACTGTCTAAGCTTTTATTCCTGCTACTTCTCCCGCTCTGATTATTGAGCTTACTGTCTATTCCCCTTCATAGGAGGATGTTTCCTGCCATGAGAGTAAAAATCACTGGCCTGGACCCACACCAGCAATACTACATAGCAATGGACATTGTGCCTGTGGACAATAAAAGATACAGGTAATGATGACTCTGGGGTGTGGAACTGTGGACATCACCAGCATTCCAAGACAGTTCTTTAAACTCATTAGGTGAAGCATTTATTTATTTATTTATTTATTTTATTTATTTTTTTTTAAATTTTTTTTTCAACGTTTATTTATTTTTGGGACAGAGAGAGACAGAGCATGAATGGGGGAGGGGCAGAGAGAGAGGGAGACACAGAATCGGAAACAGGCTCCAGGCTCTGAGCCATCAGCCCAGAGCCCGACGCGGGGCTCGAACTCATGGACCGCGAGATCGTGACCTGGCTGAAGTCGGACGCTTAACCGACTGCGCCACCCAGGCGCCCCAGGTGAAGCATTTTAACAGTGCACTGTACTATGCACTAAACAGGGAACAAGGATGGCAGATATGCTGATAACCCATAGCAGAGCACCAGGCGGGAAGTAGTCACTAGTGCTTAGAAATCAGGACTTAGTAACGGGTTAGAGTGGAATCCTCCCTTGTCTCTGGAAAGAGTGAGCTTGTATACTGTCTGCAAGGGTTGCAGAAATCAAATGGATGTTAAGTCTAAAATGAAGTCAGTTAAACATTGAAAGTGATTAACATATTGAATGATTCGGTTTATGGAATGCTAAATGAGTTGAGATGATTTATTTTGGAGAGGTGGAGGAGAATTCAATCATATAGCTGATGGCTTGCTCTGTGGATGAGGGAGGGCAACAAGAGGAGGACTGGGTAAGATTTCAAGAATAACTTTTAGTTAGGTGAATTATTGTTTATCAAACTGTGTTGTGAGTGAGTTTGTTAAATAGCTTTCCTTCAGAGTCATTAAAGACCAATACAATGTCTTTGTCTCTTGGATGGCTTACACGTATTTATTTATTTATTTATTTGTTTATTATGTAGTTCTTATTTAAAACAAGTTGTGGCATAATCAATCTCTTGAGATTTCAATCAAATCAGTGAATCATGACTCATTTTCAAAATATTTGAGTACTTGGCTTTAAATCCAAGAATTAGGAGGCAAGAGATGAATGAAGGGGGAAGACCAGGACTAGTATGGTAGAGGGAGAGAGCTGGCTAAGAGAGAAGTGATCTAGATACAGGACTCAGGACAGGAGATGCTTCTGATCTGTTTCAGAGGATCATGGGAGTTGTGATTTGGATTGAGTGTCTCTGTTTGCTAGGGTCCAGGTCCCGCATGGTCCTTTATAAGTGAAAAGCAGGGAAGTGTCACATCCACGGAGAACTCTCTTCAGAACTATATATAGGGCAATTGGCAAATTCTGGAAAACTGACCTCCTTTGCTACCAACAACATCTCTTACTTTCAGTGGCTTTGTGGGAAAATAATATGGAGGATGATGACATTCCAAACTGGGTTCATCAAAGAAACCCTAAAACTCTATCTGGGAAGACTTGGTGGTGTTTCTGGGAATGGTTGCACTAAGACAGAGACCCTCTATTTTCATAGAAATGCCTCCAAATTCTGATTCTCAGCAAATAAATGGTTAACAAGTGAGAGGCTTGGAAGGTCTCTGCACATGGCTGTGTTTTATAGGACAATATGGAAGATGTTTTGAATAAGGAACCAAATCCTGAACAAGTGGCCAACGGATTATATGGTTTGCATTTGAAAGGTGAAAGGTTGCAGTAAAATACCTTTTCCATAGCTAGACACGTGGGTTCAGGATGCCTGTGTGCACACAGGGGTGCAAGGCAAGGAGAGGGAGAAGAAAGAAAAAGGACTGTGAGAATGTTTTCCTTGTGAGGGCTGCAGCTTTGATCATTAACCACAACACTTTGCTGCCCTCCCCCACCCCACCTCATTCTCCATTTTCGTCTCTGTCTGATTGTCCCTGCTTATCTGCCCTTCTCTTTTTCTCCTTGTATTCTCTCTTTAATCCCTACTCTTTCCATCTTGTCATCTCTCTGTCCCTCCCCTCTCCTGTCTCTACTGGCATCCTGGGCTTCTCTTCCCTCTGTATCTGTCTCTGATTTCTCCTCTCTCCCTCTCTGCCTCAGATATGTGTACCACAGCTCCAAGTGGATGGTGGCTGGCAATGCGGACTCCCCTGTGCCCCCAAGAGTTTATATACACCCTGATTCTCTAGCTTCTGGAGACACTTGGATGAGACAGGTGGTCAGTTTCGACAAACTCAAGCTGACCAACAATGAATTGGATGATCAAGGACATGTGAGTCAAAGAATCCCATCCATCTCCCTCTTCCTCCCTTTTGGCTCTAAAGCTGACTAGCCCCAGGCTTTTCCAAATGTGTAAAATAAGAATCTCTATGCCACTTTGAGTCATTTTAAGTGAGTAATCCTAAAAGTTCTTTTTTCCTCCTGCGAAATTTCATTTATTACAAATCTAACATTTAGCAAATGTCTGCTGTGCATCAGGTTGTGTTTACCAGACCCCGTTCTCATGCTCCAGGGACCCACAGTCTAATCAAGGGAGAGGTTAAAGACAGAAGCACAGGACATGTTTTAAAATGGTGAAAGAAATCACACCATTCAGTGGAATAACTCACAGGGAAATAAACTCAGAGAAACAATTAAGGTGACAGTTTGGGTGGATTTGCCAAGTAATTTATGCATTTTTAAGAGAAGAATAAGTCTTAAGACTTTCCAGGTATAATTAGAGCACTTGATGTTATTAATTTATCTTTATAACTTTCACTGGATGCCAAGATCCATACTGAGTGCTGCAGGAAGATCAAAGAAGGAAAACCATGGCTCCCATCTTTACGGAAATGATGATATTCTGAGGAATACCATTCACTCTCACAGGACATAAGGAATGTCCATAAATTTAGTAACAAGGTACAAATAATAGCTGATAGAATTTAAAGACAACACGAGCCCATGATGAACATTTGAAGCAGGAAGGAGCAGCTGTCACATAGCAGAGGGTCTGAGATCTTTTAGCAGAGTGTTGTCTTCTGGGATTGGGACAGTTGTTCAGTATGGCCGGTTAAAGCAAGCGTACTACATCACCACCTGTGACTGGGGTACTCTGCTGTATGGTTCCGTGCAGTGCCATCCAATCACTTAGTCCTTCCTGCCGTGGGCAAGAACACTGACTTCCGGTTTCCTGTACATCCCAGTCCCAGTCTCTGTTTTTCCTGTGATGCTTCTGTCCTGCGATTGTATTTGCCTGAGAGTTCGAAACGCTCTTTGAGTCTAGCATAATGCTGCCCCTTCTCATTTCAGATCATTCTGCACTCTATGCACAAATACCAGCCTCGAGTTCACGTGATCCGCAAGGATTTCAGCAGTGACCTGTCGCCCACCAAACCTGTCCCTGTTGGGGATGGAGTGAAAACATTCAACTTTCCTGAGACCGTGTTCACCACAGTCACAGCCTACCAGAACCAGCAGGTAAGAGGCTGCCTTTGAGAGTCTCTTGCTGCATCAGCTTTTAAAGGAGCTTATTCATGCTCTTGGTAAGAAATAGTCCTTCTACGTGATACTGAAGAGCCGGAATGAGCGATGCCAGGCTTGCTCTGCAAACACCATGCTGGTGATGACAAGCCGTGATGCCTGGTAGCAGCTGGTATAGTCTAGATTTAGATCAAAGACAAAATCTTTGACCAGGAGGACCGAATCTCCTCAGTCATTTTCAACCTGTACTTGGACCTGTGTTCATGATCTCCCCTGCATTCTCGCAAATGTTCTTCATCATTTGCAAGTACCAAGGTTTGATTCATTCCTTCCCTCTTCTCTGCAACTTTCTATGTATCCCTGCATCGGCTACATCAAAGTCATCAAGCCTCTCCAGCTCCACTGAAGACCCAACTGCTTTCATTTACACTATCAGACTAAATTTACCTCTGTGTGATCACCAGCCACACCCTAACATCTGTGTTTTGATGTCAGCAATGTGTTTCTTCATTCCATAAATATTCTAGAACTTACAATATTGCATGCACGTTTAGTAGGGAGATCGAGCAGGTGAAGACTTATTTCTCCACGAGGAAAGAAAAGTTTGAGTTGAGTGAAAGACACGTAAATACACAAGGATAAAACAGTGGAATTGAATGACAGAGACGTGGAGAGGGTGCTTCTGGGTTTGGGGAATGAGGGATGTTTTCCCGGAGGAGTCGATGCTTTCTCTGATGTTGAGACGTGCATAAAAATTGGCCAGACTAGGGGTGCCTGGGTGGCGCAGTCGGTTAAGCGTCCGACTTCAGCCAGGTCACGATCTCACGGTCCGTGAGTTCGAGCCCCGCGTCAGGCTCTGGGCTGATGGCTCAGAGCCTGGAGCCTGTTTCTGATTCTGTGTCTCCCTCTCTCTCTGCCCCTCCCCCATTCATGCTCTGTCTCTCTCTGTCCCAAAAAATAAATAAACGTTGAAAAAAAAATTAAAAAAAAAAATTGGCCAGACTAATGGGGGAAGTATGTGGGGATGGGGCATAGGGAGAGGGGGAGAGACGGTGAGTCTGCAATCGTTGTGGGCATTCTAGACAATGTTCTTGTTTTGAGGAGGGTGGCTAGATGGATCTACAAGTGATCTCACTTTATGCAATTCCCGACAGTTGCATGTGAATTTTGTTTTTGTAAATTAGAGTGTATTTCATCTTTTGACAATTTGTCTCCTCAATAGGATCCTGCAGTGACTCCCTTTCTGAAAATAAGAGTTTTCACTTGTTTATTTTAATATGCCTGCATATTTTTATTTTGGGCCTGCTTGGAGCAAAATGAACTTTCTACCACAACACTCAATACCTTTTGTACTTGGATACTATGCTTAGTGCTTTAAGAAAGAAATAGAGGAAAAATAATCATTTACTAAATATTATTGAGTGCTTACTGTGTGTCAGGCAAGTGAAAGTGATATAATCTTTGGTTCATAGAGAAAGAATATTTTAATCTTTCTTTTTTTTGTTGTTTTTTTTTTTTTTTTTTCTTATTTTTGGGACAGAGAGAGACAGAGCATGAACGGGGGAGGGGCAGAGAGAGAGGGAGACACAGAATCGGAAACAGTCTCCAGGCTCCGAGCCATCAGCCCAGAGCCTGACGCGGGGCTCGAACTCATGGACCACGAGATCGTGACCCGGCTGAAGTCGGACGCCTAACCGACTGCGCCACCCAGGCGCCCCTATTTTAATCTTTCATAGCGCATTTGAATAAGACTTTTTAGATGTTCTTTGCCTCCAGAGGCATTTGATATACAACAACCCCTTAGTCTGGTAGACAAGTACTGTCTGCTTGCTGGGCTTTCTCAGCAGCTGTAAAGCATTCCCAACTTCAGATTTTCCTGGTGGATGCCACATTTGATCTAAAGTAGAGGAAGAGTTTTAGTTTGCTTTGGGTGCTACTTAAAAACTATTGAACCCTCTCAAACTCCTTAGATAGTAAAAGGCCATCGAGGGTCCTTACAGGAAACTTTCATAATCAGAAAATTTTTTTCAAACTCTGAAACAAGATAGAGCATCAATATAGACATGCCCGTTGCAGCAACTGGGACCTTGGGATTAACTGTGGTTCAGGAGAGGGGGAGTGTTTTGGACTTTTTTCCAAAACACTCACCCACCATCTTAATCATTAGTTTCTTATGAAGGTAGAGATTGTGGCAACAAATACTACAACTTCAGAATTTAGTGTGTGCAGCAAACTAGGACACTGGCGAATGAACATTCTACTGCCTCGCCGAGATCGGTTGTAGAGGCTAATAGGGTCAGTACTGTGACCCAAGCTGAAATTAGAAAGCCACAACTCACTGTGACAATAAAAGAAGAGCTAACAGGGAAACCTGAAATCCCTTGCACTTTTCTACCTTCTTTCATAGACAGCGTTCCCGTGTCTGAGTACATTCTACTTGTATAAATATTTTGTCTTTTTCTGGACCGGGGTGGGGGGGCAGTGGTGGTTTGCTGGGGGCAGGACGCCATGATTAACTTCATGGCATTCAGTGGCAGACATACCTGGCTTGATTTCTGACCTTTCCACTGACAAACTGTATGACCTTGAACAAGGTTCTTAACCCCTTTCACTCGTGTTTCCTGGTCTGAAAATGTCCTGGCCTCATCGAGTTAGTGACGAGGACTCGATGAGGGAACACGCGTCAAGTCGCTGACGCAAACCTGGCATCTGATTCATAGCAGTCAGCCTGAATTGGTAAACAGCTGGGTCTGCACAGGCATGAAGGGGAGTGGCGAGTAGAGGCAATTTTACAGAATAGATTGCTCGTTAAGGAAAAAGTAAATCGTTGGGAGTTGGAGGACGTGCATTGGCTCTTGAAGGGATTATAACCAATAGGCAACTACTTTGATCTTTCTGTTCTCAAGTCACGTTGGTGAATTCATGATGTGCTGACATTCAAAATAGATGAGTCACACATACTCAATTCTGTGCAGTTTGAAATCAAGATAACAGCTTTTGCCTGTTTAACAAGTCTCACATCAACAGGCACGATTATTTAACATTCCCTTTGGCTGTGTAGATATGATTTCATATAACACAGTGTCTCCTAATAAAGCAAACTAACCTCAGGTCTCTCCCCCAGGCATCTTGGGGTCTGCATCCTGTTACCTAGCAATAATTTTCAGACTTGTCATGAAGATGCCGGGTAGTATAAACTATTCTCTTTTGTGAGCTATATCACCTACTACTGTTTTTATCTCCCTCAACTTTCTTGAATGGGAGCGATTAATATTTTATGGCAAAAGTATTTACCTCATGTATTTCTTTTTAAGGGAATGGTTAAGAGGCCTGTGAGAGAGGAGAGAGGAAAAGTCAGTGGGCAGGTGGTGGGTGGGGGGTCCTCACTGTTCTCAGGAACTCAATGAAGGAAGGACAATGGAAGGAATGGAATTGAAGTGAAATGTTATTCAGTCAGTCAGATTCAGGCAGTGTCCTTTCCTGGATAGGGAAGGACAGCAGTGGGCTAGGCATTTAGAGACTTGGGTTTTTGTCCTAAGTGTCCCACTAGCTATTTGTGTCACTCTGAGCAAGGTATTCTCTTTCTGGGCTTTGACTTCTTCTTCAGGAAAACGAGCAATTGGCCTGTGTTTTCTAAGTTCTCTGTTAGCTCTGAAATCGTAATTTCTTCCTCTTTTTTTTTCTGCATGATTTTTTTTTTTAATTTTTTTTTCAACGTTTATTTATTTTTGGGACAGAGAGAGACAGAGCATGAACGGGGGAGGGGCAGAGAGAGAGGGAGACACAGAATCGGAAACAGGCTCCAGGCTCTGAGCCATCAGCCCAGAGCCTGACGCGGGGCTCGAACTCCCGGACCGCGAGATCATGACCCGGCTGAAGTCGGACGCTTAACCGACTGCGCCACCCAGGCGCCCCATTTTCTGCATGATTTTTAATGAGGGTTGGAAACAATTTCTTGTTTTCAAGCAGAGGCAGTCAACACACACAAGTATTAAAAATTATTAGAATGTTCATGTCTGTCAACTATTTAGTAACCTCCACAACGGTCTAGACCAACAGAGTTGTAGCAAGTCCACACTTGAAAGGCGGGAACTTGGTGTTTTGTTGCTGGTCAGCAAAATATTCCAAGCGATACTGTTCATTGTCACTCCTCCTAGCCCTCTCCTTTGTTAAGGTCTATCTCCTCTTGGCTTCTATCTCGTCAGCCAGACCAGCTGGACACCTGACTCTCCACACGTCCGATCTGCCATTATGCTGTGTTGCTTCTAGTAGTGGAATATCTTCTACTTTCTACTCTCATTGCTTGTGCCCTCGTTCTGGACCTGCCCTCCCTCCAGCTTAGGCTGTGGTGACAGCTTCCAGCTGAGTCACCTGGACTGCACGCTTAATGTCTCATGAGCCATCACGTATATTCGCTGAGGGATGGATCTTCCTAGAGCACAGCTCTGATTGCATCCTTTCTCTGTCACTAATTGTCTATGACTCCCCAGCGCCTAAGGGAGTAAAGCCCGAGATCCCAAGTCTTCCTATTAAGGTCCTCCGCAGCTAGTTACCAGCTACATTTCTAGGCTCACTTTCCGCTCGTCTTCGTCATGCATCCACAAGAGTTCAGCCGTCTGGTTTGAGTTTTACCATGGTTTGCGCTTTGTAGCCGCCCTGCTTTTGCTCGTGCTGTTGTCTTTCCAGGAATGACCTCTCCGTTCCTCTTTGTCTAGATTCCTTCCACTCTTCGAGTTCGGTACAGATACAAACCCTCCTAACATTCCCTCCTACAACATCCCTTACATTTTTCAGCTGCAGGTGAGCTCTCCTTCATCGAACTGTTAGTGTGCTGTCCCTCTCTCATGACCCCATCACCAGGTCAGGGGTGAAAAGACTCAGGTTCTAGACCCAGCTCTGTAGCTGAAGGATTGTACTGCCTGTGACAAATCACTCCACCTCGGAATTCTCGTTTGGGAGTTGATGGTTTGCTCTGAATCGGTGCTTCTCAGCCACCAGTCTATGGAGAAATTTTTTATAGTCCATTGCAAGATGTAACAATAAAGACAGTATAGGGCCGTTTTATACCTGTATGCATTCATTTAAATAGACCATATGTTAATTTGTCCTTTTCACTTTTTTTGATACTAAAATGTCATTTATTTTATTAAATAATGATGGCAGGAGGTAGTAGATAGATGTAACTCTTTTCGTTTGGTAGAATAAAGAACTGGAATATCAATGTTGATCCCTCAAATGTTTGGGGGGGTATTAAAATTGGCCTGAAGCCCAGAAACCACTAATTACGAAGAAGGACCCTTCCATCTCCATAATGCTAAGGTATTTGTGTCTATCTCATAGTGCACAGCACTGAATGTGTGCCTGGAAAAGGACTGCATGAATAATTAGCCAACACACCTTCGCTACCAGTTTCCTTACAAATCTGTGGTTCGCTTCTTTGGATATAAGTAGTAGTGAAATGTGAAGAAAGAGTTTCTATTTTCATAAAATATTTTATGCTTTTCTTTCCCCCTTCCCATTCCTTCCTCCCACCCTTGCTGACTGACCCGTAGACTCTCAGGGCTGCTAGCATACTGAAGTTATTATTACTATTATTTGTTCTTGGAGTGCCAACTTGGCAGGCCTAAGGCAGAGAGGAGGGTACGCCATGCCCAGAATCTCATCGTGGAGAATAAAGTGGTAGAGGTGGGAATAAAGGCGACTCTACGCTTTATGCTTTTTCTTGGAAGAAGCTGACGCCAGCATGTCCTCATGGAATTAGCAGGAAATTTCCATTGCAGAGTCTTTGTCTTCTCTAAGGGGAAAAGACTGCTGAACCTTGATTTTTTTTCCCCCCCAAACAGGAAACTAGATTTCAAAAAGACACAGCCCTGTTCTCCTCAGGTAACACAGTCTTATTTCTTGATGAGAATTGGCTATACGAACCAGATCGGAAGTCTGAAACCACAGCCAGGTCTGTGTAAGCAAATCCAATAGGAGTTCTGAGCCGCTCATTATGTACTGAACTATCGAGCCAGTTGTGTTCTCACGTTCCAATCGAGTCAGTGCAGAGGATTTTTTTATTTTTTATTTTTATATGGGCTAAGTTTTTTTTTTCTTCCCTGATGAACACCCTTCAAGCAATATAGTAAAAAAAAAAAATAAAAAATAACTAAGAGAGTGTTCATAAGGGAAGGCCTTTTCAGCCTTGGTATTATAAAATCATACTCAGGATATCAAAGTTTCCTTGTCTTTGTGGGTTGTGCTATTTATGTCTACGCTGTGTACCGTGAGGCGTCCCTCATTTAGTAATTGCCTTGGCGAAAGGTCAGTGAAAATTATTCAAACCGATGGTGGCAGGCCAGCAGCCACCTCTTCGTGTGCTACAGCCCCCAGTGACACAGACTCTCCCAATCAGTAGAAGGTCGTGGAAATCAAATCAGTGAGGAAAAACGCTTCCCCAGCCTCTGGACTTTCCATGCCTCCTCGTTATCATTGGACCAAGTTTGAACATGACCGCTGTAGAATAGCTTTGGATATACGGAGAGTTACTAATCGACCTCTCGTTCTGCCTGGTGGGACATTGAAGACTCTCGTCTGCAGTGCTGCAGTGAAAGCAGATAGAATCGAGGGAGTTGTTTGGTCTGTGTTCTCTAGGGCCGGTTACCGCTCTGGCGCTGATGATTCCTGTTTTCCACATTATTCATTCATGCTCTCACGCACTCATTCATTCGTTGAACACAAATAGCGTGTCATGTTCAGTTCTTGATAAAATGGTATATGAAATGGATGCGGTTCCTACCTGAAAGCACCCTGTTTGGAGGGATGATCAAGGAACATCTCTCTCAGGAGATAACATTTGGACTGAGACTCATGACTAGGCAGCAGCTGTGTAAAGAGTAAAGAACATTTTCGTCTGGGGGTTGAGTGAGCGTGAGGGGTCTGAGCAGGGAAGGGCCTTGGCACTTTCCAGCACTCAGAGCAGCTTGAGCTTGGCGGGAGCCTGTGGCCCAGGCGTAGAGGAGTGTGGGTGGGGATGGAGAGCTAGGCAGGGGCCACGCCGGGCTCGCAAGTCCAGCCAAGGAGTTTGGATTCGGTTCTGAGTGGGGTGGTAACCACTGAAGAGAATGACACGATCTATGTACATGTTCACAAAGACCACTTTGGTGGCTGTGTAGAGAGGAGAGATCAGTTTAAAGGTTATGTAGAGTAGTTTAGTGAAAAGATGGCGGTGTATTGGTGGAAGGTGGGGAGGTGGAGACTGACAGCCATATTTGGGTCTAATTGATGAACAGAACTATGGAGTAGAGTTGAAAATTATTCCAGTGAGCCTTCTGCACTATCCCAGATGGCCACATGTGTGGCGTGTGTGCAGAGGCGGCAGGGGTCGTGAGTCCTCAAGTGGTTACTTGTGGGTCCCTGTGCTGTGGTCCTCACTGGCCTCTGCTGGTGGCTGTCATTATCTGCTCTCGACCTTGGGTCCTTTGTGTGGACATGCTGTACTGATAGAAGACTACTCAGCTTGTGCTTTTGTGTTTTTGCCTCAGTTGGACCTCCTGGGCCTCCCTGGCTGGCCCCGCCTCCCCGCAGGGCTCATCTAGGTCCTCTGTTTGGCTCCTGCCTAGGCTGTAGCACCTTGGGGTTAGGGCCACCCTGCCTTCCCTGGCATGGCAGGTGAGGACCTCTGAGTCCCTGACCCCCCATGGAAGGGCAATAGGAGGCCTGCAGATGCTAGCTTCGGCCTCTCTCTCTTCCTGACTCATCAGACCAGGCGGCATTTTCACTTCGATGCGGCCAGCCCTATGTATGTATGGAGGTGGCCCTGCCAGGCTTCCTCTTTTTCCTTACTCCACTGGGGTGCGAGGGGAAGACCTTTTACTTCTCTTTCCACTTGATACGAATTCGTCTTGTGTCACATCCTTGTCTTCCGCAGGACAGCAGGCTGTATGGCCCAGCTGTCATTCGCATCCCTTCCTAAGCTATATGAGATATTCACAAGATCTGAGGCTACCAGGCTGGCTCTCCATATGGGAACTGTGGGCCTATGGATTTATTGAGGTTGAGAATACATTGGTTTGTTCCTCCAAATTATTGTCCTTGTTACACTTGGTATTGGTAGGCACGGCCAAAGTTGTCAGCACCAGCGTTAACTGGGGTCATAGTTTGGCTTATATTGTTAAATGGCTCTTTTCTGCCTGTAGGGTGTGTAAATGCCTAAGCAGGGCAATGAGGGCTTTCTGTGATAGGGCCTGAGGGCAGCCTCTAGCTGTCTCTCGCTGCCCCTCTTCTCCTACCCCATGCCCTGGCCAAATTGGACTTCTCAGTGTTTTTCCAGTATGCTTCATTCATTCATTCATTCATTCATGCTTCTATACCTCGGTGCACTGGCTTATGTAGGACATTTCTTAGTAAATGCTTCCCTTGTTCCTTTCTCCCCTTTTTGCATGTTTCATGAAAATCCTACACATCCTTCAAGGCCTGGCTCATGTGCTATATCTGAGAGATAGCCTCAGAGACCTTCAACTTGGACCCATTGCTACTTCCTCTTATGTTCTTACGGCACTTTGCCTTTGTTGTGAACCTTATCAATTTCTGTTTTGTGTTGGTGTGTATATCTGCTTTTTACTTCTAGATTAGAAGCTTCTGTCTGGGGGGGGGGGGCGGGAAGGCCAGACAATACATAGCCAAATACGGACTATATATCACTATCACCTATGCATCCTGTCACCTTGCTTTGCACACAAAGGCACTTGATAATCAACAAATAATGAGTATACACTACATAAAGCTCTGTAAATCTCACATTAAAAGCTTTGAAACAAGTATAGAGGTGCTGTTTTTCCTAACATTTGGTGGCATTTTTCTATTAAATCGCCATGCAGACCTCTTGGCCTGAGATAGAATGAGCTGTGGCAAACAGGTTTTCAACCTTTTCTCCCAGGCCCATGAAATAGAATGTCATTTTATTTACAGGGGCCTGTGGAGGCCCCCCAAACATGGCAGCACAATCATATATCAGGAACCCCTATCATAAATGAGCCGGACAGGATAAGCCAACTTGAAAGAGAAAATAAAATATTATAACCCCAACTTGAAAAGAAAATATGGTGTGTGGTTTATTGCTGCGGATTATGGAGGAAGAAAGAACGGATTTTAAGTCAAAAACAGAAAAGCAGTGACAGTCTTTAAACGCAATACAATATTCACAGGGCAGACACTAGACTTTAGAAAGCCAAAGGCTTCAGGCTCCTGCTCTGGTCTATAAAATAGATGTAAAATTGCTTTTGCTACATTATTAGTGCTACATTATTAGTGTGCCATTCTAGAGGCAAGGACTGTTTTAGGGGAAAAAAATTAACTTTGATACTTTCAAGTCAGAGTCTGTTGGTTGGAATCTCACGTTGCATTTTAAAGACCTTTAAAGACTGCGGCTTTGGGAAATTCCACTCTGACAACGTGAGCCAAAGAGGGACTTGGAAAGACTTGCTCCATAAGAAATAACTGTAGCCATCCTAGTTGATAAGGTCTGCAATGAGCAGAAATGGGAAGGTGGTCTTCAATAATGAGATTCCCTCTGTGTAGAATTACCTTCCGTTGAGAGTGCCTTTCATCCTTTCCTGAGCTCCCTCACCCCCACCCCTAAGTCTCTGTTGCTTGAAGGTAGTGAGTCATTCACATCTGGTTTAGACACAAAGATCTCGAAAGGGCCTCCCATGACCAAGGCTGAGAGCGGAAACGAAAGAGCACATGTGGAATTTGTTGGTCAGGCTTGGTCTGGTCTGGAGGCATGAGGGTGATGTGTCCAAACCTCGCCGAGTTCGAGGGGACTGAGGTCAGATGCAGTAGGCAGGGACTTCTGCACTGAAGTGGAGTTTGAGCCAGGATGCTCCAGAGGACCTGCCCAACCTGGGCCACACAGTGGTTTGTGTCTTCTGATTTGCTTGTGAGCCTTGGAGACTGGAAGAAATGCACTGTAGCCAGCTCCCTTGAGTCCCCGTTTGCAGATTTTGCCTTGGGTGCAACCTTGATGAAGGTCTAGCTGCTTTTTGTGTCTTTTACAAGACCACTTTAGGTCATTAAATGAATGATCTCTAGGGACAGGGAAGGGGCAACTTAAGTGAGATGGGATGTGCAATTATTTGGGTCTTTCAGGCTGAGGCAGTTGTCTGGTACCCTCATTTCACTGGATTGGGTTGAATCCATTCATTCATCATTTACTCGCTCAGCAAACACTTTTCAGGTGCTCCCTGTGTGTCATGTTCCATGGACTTGACCATCGCCCAGTTTTCCATTTCCATGCCTTTGTTTGTCTAGGCAAATGATTTAGCCTCTTTTGGGGGGTTGGGCAGCAAAGGTGAGCAGAGGAGTTTACAGTCACATACCGGGAAAACCTGGGTTTTTTAGGGAGAAGTGTGTCAGCTGGATCAGACATCTGTGTGCCAGGCCCGAGTCCTATCTCCATTTCAATTTAAATCTCAAACTTAATGGAAACTAAATAAAAACAAGAGCCATTACTAACAGAGTGATTTTTGTTATGTTTCTAGGAGCAACCGAAAAAGAAATCCGTTAATATAAACACAACTTATGTTTTTTGCTTGTTTCCAGATCACCAGATTAAAAATCGATCGAAACCCTTTTGCTAAAGGATTCAGAGATTCTGGAAGAAACAGGTAAGAATAATTGAGAAAGAGACTCACCGACATTTCTCTTCTATGTGACATTTTCCCCCCGGCTCCCCATGCGTGGCTTTTGGCTCCTACTTGTCGGAGACTGCTTGCACGCTAGCCGCTCTGCTGACTCAGGCAAAGAGAAATGGACAGCTGATCCGAGGATCAAAGAGCTGTCCCCCAAAAGTTGAATTTCCCAACTTTCTGTTAACACACTGTACATCAATACTTGGTAATCCAGTCACTTAAAACAAATTTTATGGTGCTTTATTATCCTCAGAAGATTTTGCCACTTTTTCTGATAAGTGCATGGGTGGCTACAGCACTTACACTGACATCTCATTTATTTTGCGTTATCAGGAAACAAGGAATTGTGGACAAATAAAAATTATCAGAAAATTATTACCTTTTAAAAATTTTTTTTAAGTTTATTTTGGGAGAGAGACAGAGAAAGAGAGCATGAGCAGGGGAGGGGCAGAGAGAGTGAGAGAGAGAGAGAGAATCCCCAAGCAAGCTCTGTACCGTCAGCGTGGAGCCCAATGCGGGGCTCGAACTCACAAACCATGAGATCATGACCTGAGCTGAAATCAAGTGTCAAATGCTTAACCAACTGAGCCACCCAGGCGCCCAGGAAATTATTACCTTTAAGAGCTAAAACATTGGTAAGAAATTAGCCATTTTTCTCCTAAGACATGTTCCCAAAATATATTAGATGTTGCCTACCTTGATAAAGACAGTTTCTAAAACCCAACCTTTCCTGATGGCCCAGCATCATTAGGATTTGGTTGTCATATAGGGAAATTCTGAGGAACAGCTGACGTTTGAGGGACTGTTTGCTCTTATTGTAAGTGGACTTAGCGACATGGCATTTTTCTGGGTAATTCTGCTTCTGTCTAAATCCTTTCTTTCTCACCCTTCCTCTGTAAAATTAAAATCTGTTATCCAGAGAGCTAGGTGAGAACTGAAATGGAAACACAGATCTACCTAAAGTTATGCAGTCAGAAAAATTCACTTGATATAAACTGTACTGAAACCACAAATGTGACACGCATGTTTTACAAAGTGTGCAGGTTAAGGGGGGCCTGGGTGGCTCAGTCGGTTAAGTGTCCAACTTCGGCTCAGGTCAGGATCTTACGGTTTGTGAGTTTGAGCCCCGTGTTCAGCTCTGTGCTGACAGCTCGGAACTCGGAGCTGCTTCTGATTCTGTGTCTCCCTCTCTCTCTGCCCCCTTCCCTGCTCCCTCTCTGTGTCTGTCAAAAATAATAAACATTAAAAAAAATTTTAAAGTGTGCAGGCTTTGCAGTAACTATTTGCATTAGTGTTCAGACATTTTCCTCATCCGGGGGGCATGTCTTTACATTCGAAATGACACAGATTGTCAAGAGTTATCTGTGCTATTTTCCGTGCAAGAGTTTTCAGAGAAACTGTTTAGTATTATATTTAGAATCACTTCATGAACTTTATAGCACATTCTGTCAGAACCCAGATGTATGCTAAAAGTCATCTGTAGCGATCATTTCCTTCACAAAATGATTAATGGAAGCACTTCTTTTTTTAAAACATTATTTGCTTTTTTAAACTCTAGGATAATTAACGTACAGTGTTACCTTAGTTTCAGGTATACAGTATAGAGATTCAGCAATTCTATATATTACTCAGTGCTCATTGTGATAAGTATATTCTTCATCCCCTATGGAAGAACTTCTTTATGAAACTCTTTTTTTTTGTATATTTAAAATCCATTTAGATTTCTAGAAATTTTTATTTACCTCAGAATTTCTTGAGGTTACACCTATTGATTAAGGTAGAATTCAGTTGAACTTCTAGTTTGAAGATGACAAAAATTGAGTAATGTGCTCTAGATCAAGCAACTGGTTAGTGGTGTGGCCACACTAGAACTCAGGCATAAGGACTCCAGAAAAGACCTTTGTCCTCAAAATGTAGCCAGTGAGGAATGGGTACTCTCTCTGCCAGTTAGTTTATATCCCATGTTCAGGTTACAGAACTTGCCTGTGAGCTGTTTCCTGTTGCTTCCTTTTCAGGGCTCTGCATTCTAGACTTACTGAGGACCTTGCTAGTGATGATGTTCTCAGAATAGAATTTGGCCTTTGACAAAGAAGTCTTTAGGGTATTTAAGATCTTTAGCTTAAGAGCCCATGGCTGGATTTTGGGGGTTCTGTGAGTTCCCAGATACTATAAGGAAAATCGTGTGTGGATGAACAGGTATGCATTTTTCTTAGGAGAGGTCTCTAGCTTCCTCCAGATTTTTGGAAGGTTCTGTCACCAAAAGTTAAGAATTTCTGCCCTAGACACAGCTGGGGGGTCAACCCTAATGACTTTCGTTATTCAACCACTTTCTCTTTCTTTCCTTCTGTATCTCCAGTGGCATTTAATTATTTGTTTATTTTCTTCTTGGCACTCCAAAGGTTGTTTTGATTTCTTCTTTGTCTTTTACTCCCATTGGAGTCCTTGTTTTTCTGAGGCCTCACCTAGGACAGAAAATTGGGATAGGCTGTATTGACCAGTGTTGCAGCTATGTTCTAGGAATTGGAGCCACACTTCAATCTTGGGAATAAGTCTATGTGTCTTGAAGCATTTGCCTTGGTTAGGAAGTTGTGATGACATCTTGGTTCAGGTCCTGAGATTCTCCTATCCCCTCACTGGGCTAGAAGGGAGTTAGACACATCATTTGGTCCTGGCCTGGGTCTGCTTTAGGGCTGGTGAATGTCTTACTGTTCAGACAGACAGTTATTTGTCTTGCCTAGTGGGCTACTCTTCTTTGTAAGGACTCCAGGAGGGCAGAACTGTGGATCCTCATTAGCCCATTTCAGTGGCTTATTTATATATAATTTTTCTGGTAGTGTGGTGATTCTTCGTTCTGTCCCATTAAAACCTGCAGGCTATTTTATTTTAAGTAATGTTAGTAGTTATAGAAATTATCTCAGATCGAACACTTACTGTGTCCAAGATCTTTTACTTACATGTTTTCTAATCTTTAAAATGACCTATATTTTGTGTATATTGTGGGAAACTGAGGCTCAGGGAGCTAGTGTCACACAGGAAAGCTGGAGCACTAACTCCCAGGTCCACCTGTGCACTCTGTGCTCTATCATGCTAAGAGTTTAAACTTGACTTATGTTACCTTCGACAGATTTAGAGACTAGAACTCTTCCTCTAATGGCCAATAATATGTGTTCTCTGTCTGTCTTTGTAGACTTCCCCGTGGCTTTGTCATTGGCTTGCTGTGCCCCCCTGTAAATAAGGAATTCCCTAGTAGAGGACAGGAAGTCAGGTTGGTCTTCCCTAGCAAGTGAAACCATGACATGATGACCCTGAAGTCCCCTGTCTCACAATAGGGAAAAGATGAATCATTAGATATAGAAGCCATTTTTATCCTCCGGTGCTCTGGGAAGCTAGATTAAAATAGACCTCTGGGGGCTAGTGCAGTGGCCCTTGTATTTTCTCTTTTAAAAAGGTCAAAATTACCTGATAATCAGGCTTGAAATCTCACTACCTGCCTGCAGGATCTGATAAGGACAAGAATTACTAATGTCAAGTTGCAGATGAGAAAGACTGATGAGGATAGAGGGGATTATTTGTAAATCCTCTGGGATCTGGGGGCTCTGTGCCAACACCAGAATCCAGTTCATCACCTTCCAGCCAGTGCCTCACCTACTGCCCTGCTTGTGCTAACAGAGTTCTTATAAATCTATGATCTTCCTCATGCCTTTTAGACATCAAATGACTCATACAGAGGAGCATGGTTTGATGAGTTGCATATAAACGTACCCAAAACATACGGATTACATTTCCTTTAAAAACACATGGGCTTAAAAATTAAGGGGGGAAAGTGCTTGGCCAATGTTTTTTGGTTTTGCAGAACACAAAACATTTGTGGAATACTTTGCAGTTACAGAATTTGCCAAACCTCAAACCAAAACACGTTTAGGTTTGTCGATCTCAATCTATCCCAGCGCCATCCAAAGGCTCAGGAAGGGAGGGGTGTAGAGGGCAGATGGGGAAGACACAGCCACCCGCTGCCCTCTCTTCAAATGCCTCTTCAGACTCTCTCCCACCCTGCCAGCCTCTCTCTGCAGCACCCTCTGAGTGCGGCCAGGCGACCGCAGTGTCCTGAGCACAGAGAAGAACTGAGGAGGCTCGGGTGAGGACACTTATTTCCATTACTGATATATAGTTTTTAAATATTTACTTATTTTGAGAGAGAGAAAGAGAGAGAGAACCTGAGCTGGGTAGGGGCAGAGAGAGAGAGAGAGAGAGAGAGAGAGAGAGAGAGAATCCCAAGCAGGCTCTGTGCTGTCAGTGCAGAGCCTGACATGGGGCTTGAATCCACAAACCGTGAGATCATGACCTGGGCTGAGATCAAGGGTCGGATGCTTAACCGACTGAGCCATCCAGGCGCCCCACCTCATATTTTAATATAAAGAGAAATCCATGGAGAGTACTCCTGACTCCCAGCCCTATCACTCTCTCCTTCCCCTCACTGGGCACCGCAGTGCCCCATCTGATTGCTGAGCCTGGGAAAGGGGACTCTTTAGGACCTGCTTCCCTAGAGCGAGTGTACATTCTGGGCTCTTGCCATTGATGATAAGTCCAGAAGAGGCAGCCTGCCATTCTGGGGAGTGGTCCCTCTTCAGGGCAGTTCTAGCCCACTCGTTCAGCCTCCACACCTACGCCTTAGTATCCAGACACCTTTGTCAGTAATAAAGCTGGTATTTCAGTCTCCATTGCTTCAGGCTCCCAGGACTTTCTTGGACTTTATTCTGACCTCAAATGAGGACAAGAGGTGACATTAATTGGGCCTTTCAGAACCCCACCAGAAGCCCCAGTGAGCCAGGGTGTCATCCCTGTGGTGTCATCATCACCAGAGCCTGTCACAGTCCTCCCTGCTTCCTTAGGAAGTGCCATTCACATGCTTCTGTGTGACAAGGTCACCACTCCTCAAGCTGTACTTATGGCGCTGCTACTTTGCATTGCCATGTGATTGTGCCCCTGATTAGAAGTCTCCACCAGAAGTGTGTGTGTGTGTGTGTGTGTGTGTGTGTGTGTTCATGTTGAGAAGAGTGGTAGACAGGTGGTCCTTTGGATGGAGACACTCACAGATTTTGCTTCCAGGCATTGTCTCTGCAATGGGAGGGCAATTGTGTTTACTTCTAAATTGTTCCTCCTAGATTTCTCAGAAATTATGTGGCCTAAATCTGGCTTTAGGGAGGTTGGAGGAGATCCATGTATATTTGCTTTTAATCAGGCCTAGTCCCAGGCACGATATCCAGAGTTAGCTCTGGGAGATTTCTCCTTCCAGGAGGAGATAGTAACACCTTCCTATTCCTAGGGAAAACAGATCCCCTCAGCTTGATTAGTTTATGTCTTGTGGTCTGTGTTCCTGGGCTCTGCCCAGTGTTAGAATGTGAGTTCCATGGGGCGCCTGGATGGCTCAGTAGGTTAAGTGTCCAACTTTGGCTCATGATATGATCTCACAGTTTGTGGGTTTGAGCCCCGTGTCAGGCTTTGTGCTGACAGCTCAGAGCCTGGAGTCTGCTTCAGATTCTGTGTCCCTCCCTCTCTCTCTGCCCCTCCATTGGTTGTGGTCTCTCTCTCTCTCTCTCTCAAAAATAAATAAACATTAAAAAAATTAAAAGAAAAAGAGTTCCTTGAAGACTGTACCTATGTCAGGTAGTCTTAAGCTACTTCCTACAGCATCAGGTACACAGAGTAAAATGATAATTGTTCATTTACTTACAAAACAGCAAAAAGATTTGATGAGTGGCAGAGAAATTAAAAACCAGGAACTTTGGAGTGAGAAAACCTTACCCCACCCAAGGGTGAATCAAATGCAACAATAGTGGAGAACTAGTTTTGGACACGAACTAAGAAGGGAGGGAAGAGTGAATCTATAAATAGGCTTAGTCTCAAGACTGGGGGCAATGTTGTTTCAAATCTGAGATCAGGTCCATCTGAGATGGACTGATGCTGTGGACACTGATTTAGCCTCATCCTAGATTAGACACACACACCCTTCAGGCCGTCAGAGCTGGCTCTGAACAGTGGGAACATGCTTTTTGCTAGTTTCAGAGTCTGTGAGTGCAGGAAAGGAGTCCCAGAGACTGAGTCCAGGCAGAGTGAAGTTTAGTTGAGAAAGGTTGCTCAGTAGCGAACGGAGAGGTAACATTGCATCTTTATGGTTGGGCACTCCAGTGGACAGTGTATTCCAAAGAGAAGACAAAGGTCACGGAGCTGAAGAGAACCAAGTGTTTGCAGTGTGTCCCATGGTCAAGAAGCAGCCTGGGGAGATACATCTGTCCACAAGCCTGACGAGCCCACTGTGCTCAGCTAGGGGGAGCATTACACCTGCAAAGACCTTGCACTTGAAAAGGATAGCAGAGGAACAGAAGGAATGAAGAATCTCTGGGTCTCTCAGTCCACATCTAATGTGAAGGCCTTGTCTCTGCTAGGAGTGGCTGCCAAGATTTTACAGAAAGCCCAAGTCAGCTTGGGAAATTTTATACAATTCCCAGGGACTTCCTCCAAAGCAAACACATACATAAAAAGGAGAGGATTAAAATTATGATCTGTCTGGATTGTGAAAGGTTCTATGAACTTGTCTTAATAGTAGCATGGAGTGCATGACTCTGGGTTCTCTCAGTAGCCTTCATCCTGTCTTTGACCTTGGGTTTTACCTTACTCCCAGCCTCCATTGCATCTAAGACAACTGCAAGGGCGACTGTCCCACGTGATGTGGTTTCATCCGGATACTCCCAGCTCGTGTGGTGCCTCAGAAGCCACTGCTGTTGGTTCCACTGCTGTAGGTCCCCAGTGGAGTGGCCCTTCTGCGGTCCAGGGAACTGGTGAAACTTTTTAGAAGGGTATCTTTTTCTCTGGAGGCCACCTGTGGAGGCTTCTACCACGACACTCAAATCCCACTTAGGAATTATCAGAAAGGAGCTGGAGGCAGGCCTCATATCATGGGGCACTTGGTTCATACAAGTAACTGTAGGTTGTCCCTCGCTGAAAAAACAAGAGGCACTTCAGGATGAGGTGTATGAGGCAATGTGTGTCTAGGCTGATTCTCAGCCAGCACTGCTGTTTGCTGGGAACGTGGCTGGTGGCTGTCCTTCTTGGTGCCTAGTGTCCCTTTACATAATATGTCAGGGGAGAGTGATCTAAAAATGGAGCCATTAACTGCATTACGGGAATGGATATATTTGCTTGCAGGAGGAGGATGTTTAATGAGGCTAATACTTAGCACAAAGGAAGGAATCTCCATTGATGGGGCGGGGGTGGATATTTGGGAGTAAAAGATTTTCCTGTGACCCCCCTCTTCAGCAGCTGCTGTCCCAAGACCATGTTCATAGAGTGAAGAATCACCTTCTTGAGCACAGACAGGAAACCTTGTGAAGGCCCAGCCCTTTCTCACAAAACCCAGAGTGGAATCAGAATGCCTCCAGTGAATGGAAATGAAAAGGAAGGAAAAGGAAAAGTCAGCCAGACACTAGCCCCAGGGCCAGGTCATCGGTGCTTAGGTCTGAAAGAAACCATTTTTCTTTGTGAGTCGGGGAAGAAGTGTGCAGGGTGGGTCTCTGTCAAAGTCTGTTAGAAGAATTCTGTTACAACCAAGTGTTTCCAGTCTTGTCCACACCCTGGCCTACCTCTTTTTTTTTTTTTTTTAAATATTTTTTTTTTTTCATTGTTTTTTTATTTTTGGGACAGAGAGAGACAGAGCATGAACGGGGGAGGGGCAGAGAGAGAGGGAGACACAGAATGGGAAACAGGCTCCAGGCTCTGAGCCATCAGCCCAGAGCCTGACGCGGGGCTCGAACTCCCGGACCGCGAGATCGTGACCTGGCTGAAGTCGGACGCTTAACCGACTGCGCCACCCAGGCGCCCCTGGCCTACCTCTTAAGCTGAACATATGAAATTACTATATTTGTGGGTCAAAGAGGTAAAATATCGGCAGTTTCATACCGTTCAACCTTGTATATTCATTTCCAGGAATTTGAATCATAAGTATACGATAACATTAGTAAGAATCATCTCACGTAGTATCGGTGGTCCAGGTTTTCCCTTTTTATCTCCAAGTTGATTGGTATTGTTAGAGTGTTTCCTGTTTGATAGATGGTAAAGCTGAGTAGAGTGAGGTACTAGCTTTCAGAATTTGCAAATCCAGCCAATGGCAGCATCCAGAGGGTGATGTCACTGTCCTCTATTAGGCACAGCTTGCCAGTCAGCAGCTTTGCTCTTGTCCCTCTCCGGGTCCCTGTCACTCATGAAGGCTCACATAGCAAACTTAGAGCCAATGCACTGACCACTTGCCTTCTTTCAACCAGCATGACTTCCAAGTGTCTCCCTCACTTTCAATTTCTCTATTTTTATTTGTTCTCCCCAAAGCCATTGACTGTGTTTTTCCAGCCAGTCTCATCCTGCTCATTCCTGGCACTTTTACTAGCCCCTGTAGATTTTTCAGACTCTTTTGTTATCCCTGGCACGGGTGCCATTTAGCAGATCTAAAGTAAGTAATTGGCACTAGACTCCCTCTTGGGAACTGCTGCATCTACAGGTCAAGGTAGCTGGCCCTGTACTAGACTCTGGTGGCAGCATCCTGCCAGACTCCCCCTCTTCTTCCAGGCCATGGCTGTTTATCACGTCCCCGGGCTTTTGGTCTTCCAGCCAGTATTTAACATTTTTCTCTGCCTTGTTATTTGTTCTCTCTCCTCTGTCATGAACCTTTTCCACCATTGTCCTCTTGGCTCCGTTGGTTTGCCAGGGAAAGTTGGCAGTTGTTTTATTATCTATGGCTCTCGCCCAGGGATGGTGTCATCTAACAGAGTGACGTCTTTTTAATGGCTAACATATTGGAGTCTGAAATATCTGCAAGATAATGAGGCCTACAGAGGCTTGAGGGACATGTTTTCAGTTCCTTGAGGAGAGAATGAGAGATGGAATTAGGTAACATGCAGGTCCCTCCACATTCAATCCAGAACCAGAGGGCTGACACAGTTTTGAATTCCAGGGAAATAAGAGTGTTTTCTCCTGTTACAGGTCACAACCTGAACTGACGGTGGGATTTTGTTTGCTTGAGTTAGACCGATGGTCCTCAAACTTTCATTATGTTTCTTTCTCTTGTTTGGATGTATTTTGTCTTTAGTCAATCTGCATTTATTAAGTAACAATGAGGAGGGAGTAGTATCATTATTTCCGTTTTATTGAGAGCGAGGCTGAGGCATGAGAAGGTTGTATGGCTTGGTCAAGATTGCGATGATAAGCAGCCAGGTTGCAGTTTAGGCCCAGGCAGTCTGGCTCCAAAGCTCTTGGTCTTCTTTAAAAAAAAAAAAATTGTTTTTAACGTTTATTCATTTTTGAGAGACAGAGAGAGACAGAGTGCAAGCCGGGGAGGAGCAGAGAGAGAGGGAGACACAGAATCTGAAGCAGGCTCCAGGCTCTGAGCTGTCAGCACAGAGCCCAACACAGGGCTTAAACCCACAGACTGCGAGATCATGACCTGAGCCGAAGTCGGTCGCTCAACCAACTGAGTCCCCCAGGGGCCCTGCTCTTGGTCCTTCTTAACCACTGTGCTAATCTGCATCTCGTGTGATTACCAAATTAAAGTTTGACCATTCCAGGCAAATGCAAAGAAACTTACTCTTTTAGTTAGCCTGCTTTGTGTCATCAGGGATTGTTACTGTACTTCCTGAGGCAATGAAAACTCCTTCGAGAGTCCCATTGCTACCCATTCAGACTCCATGTGGGGTGGGGGGCAGGGTTCCCGAGCTGGGAATCCCTTGGGAAGGAACAGTTTTGACTCAACTCCAAGCATGTGCCCATTGGACACCTGTTCTTCCAAACCACTGTAAGGCACATCAGTGACAGCCAATCAAGCGTGTAGATATACTTGTTGTACCATCTAAAGCCAAGTTTTAATGACGGCTTGTTGTTGGTGTTGTTTCCAATTTGCAGACCTCTGTTGGGGGGCCTTTTAAAATATTCCTGGACAACAAATACGTAGGAGCCAATACCAGATCCAGGAAAGAAGGAGGTGTGGAAGGTTTGCCCTCACCTCAGTGGATGAAGGACACTCTAAGAAAAAGGATTAGAAAGTTGAGATATGGTAATTAGATCTGAAAGAACAGTGTATTCTGGTTCTGTGTCTTTTCAAATGCTGGAAGAGGAAGAGAGAGGAAAGATCAGAGGTGCAGTACTGCCCATGGGATAAAATCCAAGCACCTAACATGGCATAAATATCCACAGTATCTGCCCCATCATCTCATCTTGCACCTGGAGCTCCAGTCACCCTGAACTATTTTCAGTTCCCAGAACGTGCCTTCCCTTCCATACCTCCAAGGCTTTGCGCACACTGTTAGCTCTCCTAGGAAAGGTCTTTCTGCCTCTTGTCTGTGGGGGAAACTGCTGAGTAACCTTTAATATGAAGCTGAAGTCACTGGCCTATCATGGAGTGATCCTGGAGTTTCCCAGGTGTAGGAAGTACTTCTTGTTCAGGGCTCCATGGCATCTTCTATGTATCGTCAGTGTAGCACTGATCACACAGGTCAGAATTAGTCATTTACATGTTGTTCTCTCTTTCTTCTAAGTTTGTTTATTTATTTTGAGATGGTATGTGTAAGCAGGGAAGGGGCAGACAGAGAGAGGGAGAGAGAGAATCCCAAACAGGCTCCATGCTGCCATTGTCGGGCTAGAACCGTGAACCATGAGCTCATGACCTGAGCCAAAATCAAGAGTCGGACACTTAACCAACTGAGCCACCCAGGCACCCCTACACGTTTTTCTCTTTTTGTTAAACAGGACACTCCCAAATTACAGTAAAGACCCTCTGCTCTTTTTTGTTTTTAAATCTCCTGAACACGGCACATTTACTGGTTGGAAAACTTCTTTGTGACTTCAAAACCCCATCTCTGTATTTCTTGACTGTCTGTTATTGACAGATGGCCGATGGCCTTATCAATCCCTAGTATAGGTTCCCTTTGTTGCCAGAATCACCAGCAAGTAACTTGGGGAAGAGTTAAAAGTCAGAACTACAGAGAAAATAAATAGAAGAATCATAAAAAGCAACCCTGTCTCTCAACACAAATAAAAAAACAAAGTATACATCAACGTGCTACCTAATAGATTCATGAATGTAGTTATAATTGTTGTTATAATGATCAAATATTTGCTGAACTCCAAAGCGGGGCAATCCCACATTTTATTTTTAATTAGAATTTGGAAGAATAATGCTTTGCAGTCTGGCTTTTTTTTTTTTTTTTCAAATCAGTTGATCTTGAAGCATCATCAATTTGTAAAAGAGATCTTTGGCTTGCTTCCTTTCCTTCCTTTTCTCCCTCCTCTTGAGCACATTCTGTTGGTTTGGCCAGTGAGCAGACTGAAAAGTCTAAAGAGAAGAGGCCTGGAAATCAGAGAGATGATTCCAGCCAAAGCACTGAACAAAAAGGGTTAGATATGGCCTCTCTTGTCACTGGAGCAAACAAGGAAAAGTAAGCAAGAAGGAGGCACTTGCCAATATGATCATCTCTGATTGGAAACCTCAGACGTGACATCAGGTCTCTGGTGTGCAATGGACCCAGAGAGGCCCACCATGTGGAACATGTTAATGACGTGAGGTTACCTAAGACTGCCTTTTTTTTTTTTTTTAAATCTGTTAGGCAATGAATTCACTTTTAAGAACCTTAAGATAAAATTTTACAAACCCAGCGTTCAGTGGTGATGAATAAGTAAACAATGTGCTGCTCACGATAAACTTTGAATAGATGTCCAAGTGGCTGAAGATGTTAATGGGTAGTTGGCAAAGACTCTTGTAAGAGAAGATGAGGGTAGAAATGACGGGCCTCTGATAGGGGACTCAGACTTGCAGGTCAGAAATTCTGTGACTGGAACAGAAGAAACCAAAGGAAAAGTGAAACTCCTCTGAGACCTGAGTCAAGAAAGGCACAAACAGCTATGGAAACAAGTCCCACTTCTCCAATACCAAAGGAGTCCTTTTGTCTTCAGAGTCCTGATTTTCCATCAAGTTGTTTTTTTAAGTTTTACGCTGGCTACAGTTCATGAAACAATGGCTCAGTAATAAAACACAGGGTGAAAATTTACTCCTTTTTAATGAATTAAGTGCACGTAAATTGAGTCTTACCAGGCAATAGGCATCACCTTAAGCACTGGGACACAGAGAAACATGGGATCCAAAGCAGACGTGCTAGTGATGGAGAGGGAATTTATTACCTGGATTACCTGGAACTTATCTTGCCGTGGCCCATCACCCGAGCCTGATACATAGAACTAGTACTTTCTAACAATTAGATCTATCCAGTGAAGCTTAATGGAGTTTGAGGACAAATAAGATGTGGCATATAGTAAACAAATAGGATTAATTTTTCTAAAAAGAGACATGCTTTGCATATATAAATAGATTCAGGGAGTATCCAGGATAATTCTATGAAGGATGGAGCCACGGCCAAGTGTGGTGAGGAATGTGTGGTCTTAGTCATTATTTTTTGGTAGTCATGACCCCTCCCCCACCACCCCACCACCAACATCAATCTTGTGACCGACCCCTGGACTGGATAGACCATGGCTGTGTCCATATGTGGAATCTCGTGCATTACATTAACAGCTAAGGAAAGTCTTCCTGAAGGGGATGTGGAAACCGTCTGGCACTGTCACCATTTACTCATTGGTAAAGGAACCAGAGGGTAAAAGTTACATCAGAGATTTCAGCCCAAGGTCAGAAAGAACTTTCTAACGTCTGTTAGAAAACTGAGTATTTTCCTTGGGAAATACTCCAACAAAGGCTGAATAACCATCCAAAGCTGGCACCACAGGAAGTAGAAGTAGGTGATACCCAGGAATTTCCCTTTTGTTTTTTTATTAAAAAAAAATTTTTTTTTAATGTTTATTTATTTCTGAGAGAGAAAGAGAGACAGAGCACGAGCAGGGAAGGGGCAGAGAGAGAGTGATACGTAGAATCCAAAGCAGGCTCCAGGCTCTGAGCTGTCAGCACAGAGCCCGACGTGGGGCTCGAAGTCACAAACTGCGAGATCATGAGCTGAGCTGAAGTCAGATGCTTAACCGACTGAGTCACCCAGGCACCCCAACTTTCCCAATTTTTAAACCTATTGATTCCACGACTCCGTCTTTCAGTTGGATTTTAGACTTGGACAGATGGGCAAATGGCCACTATCCTATAGAGAGTTGACTGCTTAAATAAAATCATGAATACCTTTGCCACAATCTTTTTGCCTGTTGTGAAAATGAAATCAAAGCTTTTTATATTTCTTTAATAAATACAATATTGGCAAGTATAACAGTATATTATTGTTACTTCTGTCTTCTGTCACTTTATTAGGAAATGAGAAGGGACTGTTCTTTGTCCTTGAGCTAATATTTTGCCCCTCGTTAGTACATGTTCCTGGGAAGAATGGAATCGGAGGTGGAGCAACAAAGACCTTGCCATTTGCAGGGAGCCTGCCATGCCATTAAAGGGAATCCTAAGATGTTCTGGTGGGTGGCCAGCATTCCAGAGCAACGCAGTGAGATCTAGGCCCGGCCTATCTCTTTCTTACAATTATCAAAGCTCGGCATGCCTTTATCTGCCTATCCCCTTATTATTGTGAACTCCCTAATTGCCTGGACTCTTTCTCTCCACAAATAGTTTCATGTACTGTATTCAGCATTGATGTAGGTGAGTATGTGGACACGTCTTCTATTCCTACTTTTAACAGATTAACAGCTAATAAACACCATGCAACACCCTCTCTTCTCAACCTCTTCTAAAAATACAGAGTTCGATTTGCCAACATTGGTGTATTTAAAGCCTCCAAGATTCCAGGGAAGACTTTAGAAAGTTAACTGTGCAAGTAAGGGCTGTTCAGAGAGGAGATTTTCCAACATAAAGAGCCAATCAGTGTATCAGCAGCTCATCTGAGAAGAACCTCAGGGGATCTTATAGTCATTTATAAGGAAAGGATATTTGTTCTCACTTAAAATAAAACTTTTCACTTTGTTCTTGGTCTGCAGGACTGAAGACAACTCTGGAAATGTATTGCCTAGGGAGCAGGACAGGCAGCGTGTTTTCATCTCAGGAGGGAAAGCTTGTCTTTTCTGGGAAGGGACGCCATGTTACCTTCCAGTAACTTTGCAATGAAAGGACTATGTCACCTCGTTTTCTCTACCTCCTTGTCCTGCCTTCCCCGTAGTCCCTGAACTTCCCTTCCCTCCACTTAGATAGAAGTGAAGCAGTTAATTTTAAAGAAAAGTCAATAATCAGAAGCTATGTTCAAAGCTTTAAACGAAGCCCCAGCCAGGACTCTGTTCCGAGGACTTGGAATATCAGCAAGAATATGTCTGAGATAACTTGGACAGTTATGTTGAAATTGTGCCCATCAGCACCTCATATATATGACAGAGAGATAATTTATTGACGGGTAAAGTAGGCACTGTGTGCATATTTCAATTAATGGAACCTCCAGTATCAATGAAACAGAGAAGCCTTAATGTATTCATAAAATCCTGGATGTTTCCTGTGGTCTGACTGTCTCAAGTAAGTGGCCCTCAACGACCAGCTTGATTATTAGATGATAAAATACAGGTAAATATTTACAGAAAGGTCTTGGCCTTTTTGCTTGAGGTATAGTTTCTGGGACCAAACCCTTTCTTTGCCTTCAGGTGAGTGTTTTTTAAGGCAACGGAAACTCAAGTGTATCTGCCCTGCTTGCCTCTGTTGATTTAAGAAGCCTGTAAAACCACAGCGATTTGACAATTTCATTGACTCCACATATTCACTGATAGAGCTGGGGCAGTCTGTGTCTGTGTCACTGTGGTAATGATGACGACATCGTCCTGTGCTAGAGAAACCGGCAGCGCTACTCTCTGTTCAACTCCATTCGTGATATTAGTGACCTTGACCTTTAACAATTAAGGTGGGTTTTTTTTTTTCCATGCAGACCAGACATCCTTTGAAGAAAGCTCAGAGGAAAAGTCCATCATAGTTACGACTTACTCGCAAATAATCTGAATTGGGCTAATTTCTTCTTCCTTTTGCATTTCAGTGTCCTCTATACCTTGCGCTCTTCCAGACGAATTGCCCCCGGTGGTGATATCTCTCAGTGCCTATGTCTATACCACTTCTCAGACAAATCACCACAGATCTTTAAAAAGTCAGTGCATTTCTTGGCGTTATTTACAACTCCCTTTGCTGACTTTTCTCCTTGGCAGGACCGGACTGGAAGCCATCATGGAGACTTACGCGTTCTGGAGACCCCCTGTGCGCACACTCACCTTTGAGGATTTCACCACCATGCAAAAGCAGCAAGGTAAAGTCGTGGGGCACGGCCTCTGCCTGGTGATAGTGCTGAGGAGAGTGGGAGCAGAACTGAATATAGCACATCTGGCCCCAAGCCAAGCCATGAGTTACACCCGTTCTTCTAGAACGAAGAGTACTTGGTAGCGCCCTAAATAACCAAAGCATAACCACTTGCGCAAACAAGCCAGTTCCAGAGGCAGCACACTTTCACTCTTCCTAAAAGCAGGGTTAGGTTCACGATTATGATGGTGGTGAAATTATTACTTCTACCCCTGAACGTTCACATAGCCCTTGGTACTCGAAGAGATCTTCATAATAACATCATTTATTCCTCATGGCAGCCCTATCAGTTTTCTTAATCTAGTTTTGTAGATGAGAACAAACTCGGCCCGCACAACGGCAGTGAATTGCTCAGGTCTGACAGCGAGCGGGGGGCTGCCACAAGCCCGTCGGAGTCTCGCGACTTGTGTTCCTTCCTGTTCTTGTTTACGTGGAACAACACCTGCCTCAGGTTGATGGGCTGGGTGGACTTTTTCCTTACACTGATTTGTCCTTTCTTCCAGTATCTGCCCTCTCTGGCAGCTCAGGTCGGGAAGCCTGTGGCCTGCGCACAGGTGACTCGTGGGCTGACCTCGACTCCTTTCTTCAGTCCCATTGGTGGCTCTTCCCAGCACAGCCCCCGTTCACCTGGGGAAGCTTCCAGAGTGTCAGATGCTTTATAAGCCTCCCTCTCCAACTTCCTCCCGTCCCAGAGTGGCACGGGCCAAAATTACAGACAAAGCTTATTCTGTTCTGTCAAATGGCTGCCGTTAATAGAGCCCCGAGTTTTGAAATTGTGGCTCTGCCATATAGGAGACCCTTCTAGGACTTGATGATACATTATATTACATTCCCCTCCCAGGGGAGCTTCTGGTGGTTTGCACGCTAAATTAGGTTTTGTAACCTAAATTATTGCGCTCTCTCAGATTGTAAGATAAAGAGATTGAAAACATAGGGTCTGGAGTCAGACCGCTTGGGTTAGGCTCTTCCTAGCTTTGGGACCTTGACCAAGTCCCTAATCCTTTCCGATACTTAGTTTTCTCATGTGCAAAATGAAGAATTTTTGTGAGGATTAAATGAGACAATGGAAACAGGGGAAGCGCTCACGACATGCTAGCTCTCGTGGTGGTGGTGGCGGTGGTCGTCATCGCCACCATCTCTGTCCCTCTCTGTCCCTGTACATGGATACCTGAGAGGCAGATGCATCAGGGACAAGAGATACTGCCTTTCTGATGATTAGTTATTTAAAACATGATTAGACCATTCACCTTCACAGGGATCTGGTGAGGCAAGTAATCCAGAATTTCTCTCTCTCTCTCTCTTTTTTTTTTTAATAAATGGAGGAGAAATGGAAGCCCTCTGCATGAAGCAGCCTTCTCCTCATAATCCTGTGAGAAAGGAAGGGTCAATGCATCTTCAGGGTGTTGCTATTGCTTCTAGGCTCTCGTGGCCCTTAGGAGGCAGAGGTATTCTGACAGTTGGGAAATCTGGGTCTCCATCTTGGATGGCCACTACCTCTCTATGACCTTGGGCAAGGTATACTTCTAGTGAATCTGTTTTCCTCACCCACCAAAGAGGGGTAATTTTTTTACAAGATCATTTATGTAAACACGCTTCATAAAGGAACATGTGTCATTCTCATGCAAAGATACTTACTTGATCCTGTTTATTTGTGAGGTGGCTCCTTGCTTCTTTGCCCTTGCTTTATGTCGATTTTGCAAGCTCTAGCTAAGCAAGAGTTTGTATCATGGAGGCTGGTGTGAGAATGTTGGCAGGGGTATTGCCAGTTATTGCGAAGCAGGCATGGGTGGGGACATTGTGTTCACTGCTGTGTTCTCAAGAACTGTCACAGGGCCTGGCACCCCGGAAGTACCTAATGAACAATGCCAAGTGAAGTCACTTGGTGGCACTGTGGCTCAGGTAGGCAGGGTCACTGTCTGATACATGTGCTTGGAGCACAACTACCTAATATGTGTGTAGATGTGGATGTGGAGTGATGACTGGGGTTGGCAACCTGTATTTCAGCAGCACGTGGGGCCGTTAGGCAGGCACAGGCAGAGGGAACTGGCGTGAGTTGCTTAGGTGTGTAACATGGCCGGTTTCACGGTGTTTCTATCAAAAATTTATCCACATGATAAATTTATTGTTGACACTTGGGAAACAATGGTTTAAGAGAAATGGACTTTTGAAGCAAAATGTCACAATTAGGGAGTCCATTTTTTATTGGTGGGGGATGAACTTGGAATTACTAGATACATATGGTAGTGGGATGGGGCTGGAGGGAGAGCCAAAATTCTATTCAGTTGTTTAATTGGAATCCATTTTTGAACTATACATTGAACTTGATCCAGATTCTCATTATTAAAAAATATGTGGCTTGGTTTCTTCACATTAACAAAGGACATAAGAGAAACAACATTCACTCCCTCCTCCCTTAAGAACTAAGAATTCCGGTAGCTCTGGACTGTATCACGCATGAAACGAAGAAAAGAGACATAGCCACCTGTGTTGAACTGTCTTGTGTCTTAGAAGGAGTAGAAAGTGATGACCTTCTAGAGGGAACTTCGGTGGCAGACTGATCTTGTAGTAATTCCCTTTTGGTGAAGAGAGTATTGGCAGTGTTGACACGAAACCTAAGCTCCACATAATGACTGACTTACCCAGTGTCCATATAACCTCACTGCTTCAGACACATGAATGTCTGGCATGTCAAATACATGGCCCTAAGACTGTTTTCTACTGCTGCTTCTGCTGCTGTTGCTGGAAGCTAGACTCTTCTGTCTGAATGAGGTTACAGATGCTTTTTTCATCCCGTCCTTGCTGTCATTTTTATTTCTCTTTCATGAAGACCCATTTGTTGATAACATTGCAAGGAAAGCCCTTAGTTGAATTAGCCACAGTTTTGCAAAAACCCAAATCCTTCTGTTTAAAAAAATATATTGAATGGGTATTCTATATAGTTGTTTTCTCCTATGGAGAAGCATGCATGGGATTCATTATCCTCTGCCTTTTACACAAAGAGAAACCGAGGCACAGAGCAAAGTCTGCTCACATATCTGCAGGTAAATGGTGGAAGAAGTGAGCTGAGGATTCCAAAGTGCGTCTCCATCTTGACAGGGCAGTTCCCTTTCCATTAGACCACATTTGATTTCTTCATTCTTACTAGAGCTTTGATTGTCCACAACGTTGTTTTTTAGTTTACACTTCCAATTGATGTTTCCTTGCCAACACCTTGAGCATTAATTCTAAATAGGTCGATATTCTATTTTTATGAAGTCAAGTGTATGGTCTTACCTTCAGATGTCTTCATTTAGAATCAGCAAGGGAGTTCACATGTTTGGAGAGTGTGGAGATAGGATTCTATTTCAGGAGGGGCTTCTGCCTGAACACTGCTAGTGGCAGGGACAAAATGAACTAACCAAGTAGGTGATGCTTGGGGACGTTGACTGAGGCAACACAGGTAGAGAAGAAAAAAGAAGAGCCCAGGTCAGTTATGGCCAAGTGCAGTCCTGTTGTTCTGATGATATATACAGTGGAGCTGTTTGTATGGCCCAAACCGAAAGAGCTTGTGTGAGCACCATCCGTGTCCAAGGGGCTGACAACTCTTGTACCAGGAAGGAACCATCTTGGACCAGTGACACCAGAGCTGGCAGTCCATCTCCATCTGTGGAAATAAGGAGACCTGCCATTTATGGAACACTCCCTCTTCCTCAAATGGTAGCAGACATCACCAGAAAAGACCTCAACACCATTGGGTCTTTTAATGTTTGTCAGGCAGTTAAAAGGATATGAGCATCTCTGTTGGTGCTGGGATTTTCATCAGCTTGATTTGTAAGAATTAGAAGTTGGTCCTGGAAAGGGATCAGAAACTGAGAAATTCAAACCAGTAAAACACAGGGAAAGGGGACAGTTCAAGGGACAGCTTGTCTTTGAATTACTGTGGATTACTCTGTAATGATTCTGAGACAGCTACTTATGCAGATCTCATGTATCACTGAGGTGAGGAAGGATGGCTGTGAGGAGCTCGTGACAGGGATTGACAGGGTGTCTGAACTCAGTCCACTAAAACAGTGGCAACATACATTTTGTTTTGTCCCAAAGTCCCTGATGCTCAATGTGTCCAGAAATCTAGCACACGATTTACCTTACAGACTTGGCGCCCTCTCCTGGGGGAAGAACACCACTATATATATGCATCATCCTGGGTGTTTCCCTGCCTCCTTCCCCACGGTAGGGGGATTCCAAGTTCTGGAATCCGTCCACACCTCTAATCTCCCTTGCCACCACCTGCTCCAGGCTCCCACCTGACTTCATCCTCAGACCCCCATGGTGGTAACATACCTGTGAGCAGCAGTAGACCTACATCTTAAGTCTCAATTTGAGGGAAAGGGTCATGTGCCCCTCTTAAGGTTTCTAGCAAAATCTCTGAGTCTCATTGGCTCAAATTGCGTCATCCCTGAACCAATTACTGTGGTCAGGGGTGGGGAATATGATGTGTGGACCATCCAGCTCTTAGTCACATGCCTTCCCTGGAGGTAGGGGTGGAGAGCTGAGAGTGGGAGATGGGGGTTTTCTCAATGGGAAGCCGGGTACTGGGGCCAGGAGACAGGCAGATCAGCCCTCAATGGCAATAACAATTGGTGTGTACATGGCCGCAGGGAAGGCAGTAAAACAAGGAGCAGAGAAAACAGACCAGTTCATGGAATGTGAAAAAACAGGGCCATCCAGGAACCAGAGAGACTCAGAACCCAAAAGACCAATGTGAAAAATGAGAATTGGGTGAATATATTACAAGCTAGATTAGGGGCACCAGGTAAGCATCTGACTTTGGCTCAGGTCATGATCTCACGGTTTGTGGGTTAGAGCCTTACATGGGGCTCTCTGCTGTCAGCGCAGACCCTGCTTCTGATCCTCTGTCTGTCTGTCTCTCTCTCTCTCTCTCAAAAATAAACGTTTAAAAAAAAAGGAAGAGATCTGGATCTATGTATATCTTTAAGCTTTATGGAGAAGGATGCATTAAGAGTCTTTCTAAGATTGAAACCACACAATTCTCATTAGCACTATAATGTTTCACATTTGCATTCTAAGAAGGGCCCTCATTTCAACTAAGGGTAATTCCATAGTAGGGAGGAACGGAGTTGTGAGCCTTAACTTTATGGCTTTTGGGTTTATTCCCTGGGATCAGTCCACAGGGTGCTGACGTCTTACCTTTTCCCTGTTTGAACGCCTCAAAGGCGGCTACTCAGGGACACAGTGATCCCACATTCTCCAAGGGACACATGCCACCAAGTTATATGAGAGAAGAGTCTGGCTTACGCAATCAAGTAATTACATGGAAATTTATTCTTTACTAGCCCAGATGGGGTCTTGTTTTTACTGTTTTTCAATTTTTTTGGGGGGGGGGGGAAGCACAACAAAATAAACCCAAAAGGAAACTGTATGTGAACGCCTCCATATTACAATCTGGAAGTGATCAATTTAAAGATGCAAAAGTCAGCAGGTTTGGTATTCAGGATTTTCATGGTCACATTGTACTTGTCTTCATGGTACACAAGTATATTCTAGGTTATTGTCCTCGTATGGAATCACTGCTAAACATGTATTCTTTTTGGTTATTTTGGCTGTAAGCCTTGAATATTGGAACAAGTTAATGTTGAATATGAATTTCAATGAATATCTCCTCACTTGGGTCCATGGGTAAAACAAGATGCAGGGAGGTGGGGCGGGTGGGGGATTGGTCCTGGAATACCAGAGAGTTTTCAGCTACTTAGGGCATTACATTTTAATCACCTCTCAGACATGGATTAAGGCCTCTGGGGACAGTGGGAAAGACACCAACCTACCTATTTGTGTTCAATTCCGCTTGCTTGATCTGAGAATAGAGACATAGAGCATGGAATTTCCATTCTAGGCAGGGGTGAGGCGAGAGGGAAAGATAGTTCAGAGAGGAAACAGAGCTGGTTTAGCCTTTGGGAGTACAGGCTTAGAGGGCCCATAGTGGTCACGGGTCCAGTGCTCTGTCATTCGCAACCACGGAGGCTCCTCCAGCCTGTTACATCCGGGCATCTAGCTGTGACATATGCTCACCAGAGTGTGGGGAGGCCAGACATGCTCAGCTCCATAGACAGAAGCCAACATCTGAGAGTCTCCCCATCAGAACCCAAATGCCCTGTGATTCCTTTCTCCTTCTTTCACTCCTTCTTCACTGACAGAAGGGAAAAGAAAAGGAAATAAATATTTAATGCCTTTGTGCACTTTGTATTATATGTTATTTCATCTGTTTCTCAGAACATCCCTACAAAGGTAGATACCCGAAATTCCATTTGTATAGAGAGAGGCTAACTTGCAAGGTCCCGTAATCAGTAAGACAGCTGGGCAATCCAAACGCTACAGCCCACACTCATCTATTAAATAAAGCTTCAGTCAAGACCCTGAGAGCATTCAGGACCTGGCTGTGGCAGAGGGGTGAGGCGAGAATGTTATACAAGAAAGGGAGGTGTGCTTTTCTCTGAGAGGCAGCTCTGCCCCCTTTGTATCAGTGTCGCCTGGCTTTCCACTCTGCCCTAGCTCTTTTGTGATGAGAGGCCTCAGGCAGCCGAGTGTTGAGATGCACAGGGAGGGCAGCCTGCCTCCTTATGCTTATTTAGCGCTTGGCTGGCACTTCCGATCTTGTTTAACAGCCGACAAGCTGTTAGATCATGCGAGAGTAAAGACTTCTCGGTATCTCGTTTGCTTCTCTGCAAAATGAGTGCCACAGTCTTCTCTATGTGGACTTTGAAAACTAGCTGTCGTTTGTATTGAGTACTTTAAGTGCACAAGAGCACTTCTTCAAAGTGAATGGAAGCAATGTGACCTTCTCTTGGACAGGCTTGCTCCCCAGCTTCAAACACTGGTTCATGTGGGGGCTCCCGCCCCCTGAAACTCAGCAGGCCACCAAGTCTCATTTCCAGGGAGTGTCATCTAAAAGCCAAAGCAAGCTGACTACAAACTTTTTAACATGTACCTCTCATCTGCTCAGCAGAAATCCCTGTGACTTGTTAATAGCTCCCTTCTTATTTTTTTGTAGTGAAACCAATTGAGGCCTTAAATCAGTACCATTCGTTCCATCTCGGGCCATCTGAGAAAACCATTTAGAGTTGTAAAAAGTCATCTGTTGCATCTTGCGCTTCCTGCTGCAGGGCGAGGGCCAGTGCCTGACAGAGCGAACCCACAACAGGACGGTACAGTGTGCCGAACAGGGGGTCTCTTCGGGGACCCCATAAACACCAGATCTGGGAGAGCAAGAACGGACCTTCAAAGAGAGGAGACCAGATACATATCCCATAAAACACAAACCTCTTTACAGCTGGAGTCAAGTTTCTCCACTTGCGCCACAGCGCTGCTTTCACCGAAGCTCATAGTGTTTAGGGTGGAAGAGGAGGAAGATGTGTGCAGAATGCCGCTTGCAGAAAACGAATCTCTGACCTTCCCCGGCCGGCCCTGTCGCCGAGGCCATGCAGTCATCCAAAAACAAGAAGTGGGAGATGTTCTTCCTCCTCCTTCTCAGCTGCCCCCTTCCCAAACTCCTTTATATTAAAAGGATTCCTTGAAAAGTCCTTGTTGGGGCGCCTGGGTGGCGCAGCCGGTTAAGCGTCCGACTTCAGCCAGGTCACGATCTCGCGGTCCGGGAGTTCGAGCCCCGCGTCAGGCTCTGGGCTGATGGCTTGGAGCCTGGAGCCTGTTTCGGATTCTGTGTCTCCCTCTCTCTCTGCCCCTCCCCCGTTCAAGCTCTGTCTCTCTCTGTCCCAAAAATAAATAAAACGTTGAAAAAAAAAATTAAAAAAAAAAAAAAAGTCCTTGTTGGCCATGCACACTTTTGTGTAAGTTTCATCCTCAGACACAAATATAATTCTGCAAGGATAGAAAGTGAAGCCTTATCAGTTTGAGACCGTCTTTCAGAGATGAGGAGAACGAAGAGGCAGGACACGTTGCCTGTGGTCATGAGCCGGGTGGAGGCCGGCAGACCTAGAATTTGTCTGGGTGCTGTTCCTATGACCGTCAGCTGCTGGCTTCCTTCTCCCAGGGGTGTTGACAATGTTGGCCTTCTCTCAGTTTGTGGAATAAAAATCTTTTCGCGAACCCTCTTAAAGGAATTTAAGGCATGAAGAAGAAACAAAGAAGGAGAATTTCCTGAAATGACTCTAACTAAAATCAGCTCCTGTTTGTAGTTCTACCTTGGAAGTTTCATGGGGGAAATTTTTGTGACCAAGGAAGAAGTGATACTAGTTGGGTTTTGTAAAAATTTAACTCTGACAAAGCTGTTGACAGGAGCTAAGTTTGTACTTCAATACTACTACCATATCTGTGCACGTAGGCTGAGGCTAAAAATTAACTTTGGGTTTCTCTTTGAGGTATCTGCGTCTCAGTGTGCACATCTGGATCCTCCTCCCTGGCACACTGTGGATGGTTCCTCTGTATCTCAATATCCCTGGAATCCTGCTGGTTTTCTTCACATTTCTCTCACGGATAAAAACCTTATTCCTGTTCCTTTCCACTTAAAATGTCCTTTACCCTTTTATAGCAGCTCAGGTTCCTCACATGAGTTGTGGATGACCTGAAGATAACCAGGCTCGTGGGGTGGGGGTGGGGGGAAGCTGTGCTTTTAAAGAACTCTGGGAAATTCCCAACCTTGCCCTGAAGGAGGGAGTCCATCATCGGAGGGTCTCCGTGGAGGACAAAGCAGCCTCCCGTTCTGGAATTCAGATGACAGGTCCAGCGGCCCCAGCAGTCCCCACTGTCTTTGCCAGTGGGCGAGGCAAAAAGCGGTTGCTACTCTGCTGCTTCCTAGCCCTGGGAAAGGAGAAGCTTGGAAAGGCCTTTTTTTTTTTTTTTTTTTTTGGCTTCTGAGAACACATTTGAAGTAGGTTGGGTTGAACTGGCCCTTCATCTGTTGGTGCATCAGCTGCCAATCTAGTTCTAATATCCACACGTCAGAGAAGCAACTCTTTCAAACACAGATACGGGGACTTTAGGAGATGAAAGGGAGCTGGAGTTCCTCTACCCCAAAGTGTGGTCTCTATGCCAGTAAACAGCATCAATCTCAGAAATGCACGTTCTCAGGCCCTGCCCCAGACCTGTAGAATCAGAAACTCGGGGTGGTGGGTGGGGACAGTTAGCAATCTATTTTAACAAGCCTTCCAGGTGATTCTCATGGCCCTTAAAGTTTAAGGATTGCTATTCTGGGCACTTTGAAATAAGGAATTTGGGTATTATCATTGCTTTTCACCCCCGGCTGCACATTAGAATCATTTGATTGCTGTTTAGTTGGTCTGAGGTGGGATCCTGTCACTTAAAGCTTGTAGCTTCTCCTAACTTATCCAATTCAATTTCTCATCTTCTGGATAAAGAAACAAACCCAGAGAAGATAAGTGATGTGCTCAGGGTCAGCTGGGGGGGGGGGGGTTCGTGTGGCAGAGCTGTGAGGGCGCAGGCCTCCTGACTTTGTGACTGTCTGAACCCCTGCCCTCACAAATATCCCAAATCCACAGACTACATTTACAGTCCTTGTTCCAGTCTCTGAGACTGGACAGGGTCTTACAGAGGGAGATTGGCAGACCCTCTGGATTATGATGATTTAGTTACAGGTTAGCTCTGCTTAGCTCTTCCGGTTGTACTCATAATACCTCTCATATGACAGAACTTCAGGCCAGTGCCTCCCTTCCCACTACCTGGGCCCCTCTCAGTCCTCAACCTTGACCCAGTGCCCCATTTCCTCTGTGGGTACGGTCCTGAGATTTGGTATGCTGTGTTTTTACCTGGAAGACTAAATATGGCAAAGTCTGCAACAGTCCCTGGTGAAAACATATATTTCATGCCTTTCCACTGAGAACGGAAGAAGTTTTGTGGGGGGGATTTTAATGCTGAGTACCAGAGGTCTTACTGGAAAGTGAATTTGTTTCTTCTTCGTGCCTCAAGTGAGAAGTGGCAAAGTGAATATTGGAAGGTTTTTGTTTTTTTTAAAGAAGACTTTGAAGGCATTTACACACAAAAGTTTAGTGTTCTTTTGTGTCATCTCTGTCTTTTTTGGAGAGTGTGTGTGCACACGCGTGTGCCTATGTATGTGTGCACAGATAGAATCACTTAGGTCTGCTGAGTTAAGAGAAAGCTGTGGTTCTGTAAAAATCAGCCCGTCTGGGACATTTGAGGGTACCTCCTGCATGGCTTGCCTCTGGCCTGGACGGGCCTCTGTCTCAATGGTATTTACCTTTTATTTTTCAGGGGGCAGCACAGGCACTTCCCCGACCACCTCCAGCACTGGGACACCATCGCCTTCAGCTTCTTCTCACCTTTTGTCTCCATCCTGTTCTCCTCCAACATTTCACCTGGCCCCCAACACTTTCAACGTGGGCTGTCGAGAGAGCCAGCTGTGCAATCTAAACCTCTCTGATTATCCACCATGTGCCCGAAGCAACATGGCTGCCTTGCAGAGCTACCCGGGGCTGAGTGACAGTGGCTACAACAGGCTCCAGAGTGGCACTGCTTCAGCCACTCAGCCCTCCGAAACCTTCATGCCTCAGAGGACTCCATCCCTGATCTCAGGAATACCGACTCCTCCCTCGTTGCCTAGCAACAGCAAGATGGAAGCCTACGGTGGCCAGCTGGGGTCCTTCCCCACTTCCCAGTTCCAGTATGTCATGCAGGCCGGCAATGCAGCCTCGAGCTCCTCCTCACCACACATGTTCGGGGGCAGCCACATGCAGCAGAGCTCCTATAACGCCTTCTCTCTCCACAACCCTTACAATCTGTACGGATACAATTTCCCCACTTCTCCGAGGCTAGCCGCCAGCCCGGAAAAACTGAGCGCCTCTCAAAGCACTTTACTCTGTTCTTCTCCTTCCAATGGGGCCTTTGGAGAGAGGCAGTACCTGCCCACGGGGATGGAGCACAGCATGCACATGATTAGCCCTTCGCCCAACAACCAGCAGGCGACTAACACCTGTGACGGCCGGCAGTACGGGGCGGTCCCAGGCTCCTCCTCCCAGATGTCCGTGCACATGGTTTAATGGCCAGGCCGAACAGCACGGAGCCGGGGCCCCAGTCTCCACGGGCAGATCCTCCTCTTTGGGAGCCCAACGCCTTTGAAAAACGGGAACTGTGTATTCTTTCTTCTTTTTTCTTTTTTTTCTGGAGGAGGAAAGCACATCCCGAAGAAGAACAAAAGACCTTTAAGCCACTGAAGGATACTTAACCGTGTGGAATCATCTCCGACTCAGTGGCCATTCTCCTGCCTTCCCAAACCTTAGTTTTATAAAGCATTGTCTACTCTAGAGTGGCCTTTGAAGAAACTGAATTATCATTTTATAATAATGTTAAGGGAGATGCTAGCATGTAGCAGCCATAAAAAGTTACCCCCACACAAATACAGACCTACCTATACGTACACACATACGTACATACATGCGTGCATGCATGCACACACACACACACACATACATATTCGCACACAAACTTACCTACAGCGATACACACACACAGACTTGGAACTGGGCGAACTCTGTGGAGGGGGGCCCAGGTGGGTGCTTTCACCAAGAATCGGTCTATGTACAACGCTAGATGGACTGGGCCAGCAGTAGCTGCCAACCTTTCCCCCCTGCAGCTTACCCTGTTTCTGGAATGAACCATGTATCCTGGAACCCCTCCCATCCACAAGGGTGGACAGACACCACCACTACAACTGGACTTGGCTTCCTGAAAAAGATGGCTTTTGAACTTTGGCTCTCCTCACTCTGTGTTCGATCGCTGACGTTCCCAGTGGTACCTGTGAAAAGGGAGTAAGAGTAGCCGAATGAGAAAGGAGAAGGAGTAGTGGGCAAGAGAGAGGCGGAGAGCGAGACTGAGAGAGGAAGTGTGAGCAATGGTGAGAGTGACAACGCACCGAGGAGATTGGTTTGGGGTCGTTTCTCCCCCTCCCCCCTACAGGTGATAGAATCATGGCGTTACCGAGGAGTAAGCCTCTCTGGGACACTGTGCAGAGTCAGGGCACCGGAGAGAGGACCCGGGCAAGGAATGCACTTGGATCCCACAGCTCTGACCAGCATGATCCAGAAGAGGGGTGCGCTGCCTGGGAAGTGCCCATTCCAGAGCGCGAAGCCTGGCGGGGGAGGGGGAACAGGAGTGTGAAGAAGGAAGGGTGTTATAAGCCCGACAGATGATACCAAGAGCAGAGGCGACAAATCGAGGCCTGGCCGTCTGCATGCCAGATCCAGACACCTGACCTGGATTGCCTGCCCCGCAGCCCCCGGGGCAGGAGAAATCCAGTCACGTTCCAGGGAATTACAGATGGGCCTTTCTGCATCCTTCCACCTGCCCTTAGGTCTCCATTTTTATCAAATAGTTTATTGCATTTTGAAGTTTGGGTTTTTTTCCTTCATCTTTCCCTTTCCCCTCAAATCCTTTAATGTTAAGAAAACAAGTAAAGTTTGGTGCAAGCTAAACTTTTTAAGTGGTGTGGAAATGCAAATAATACCAAGTAATACAGATATTATTAAGATTTTTGGTTTTGAGGTGTTGTAGATAAATGTATTTATGTGCCTAGTGGGGAATCCAATATTATGAATATTAAAAAAGGGGGCAATAAAAAGGGTATGTAAAATATGTATGAAGTAAAGGTGTATAAAAAATTTGCCCTTATGCACGGAACTGTTTCTAAGTGCCAAGCACAGAAAGCCGCTAAATAAAATCTTTGCAATTGTTTCCTGTGTGTTTGTATGGAAAAAGTAAAAAGTCTATGCGTTTCCATTATGCTTTGTAATAAGCACAGCACGGTCATCTATACCACTTTACGTGATCTCTGTGTAGACCTCATGAAGTAGATATTACCATGCTCATTTTATGATTAGTAACTGCGCTCCAGAGAGGTTGAGCGGATTATCCAGGATCACAGAGTGTCAGAGAGGGAGCCAGGACTTGAAACCAGGTCTAACTCTGTGGGATGTTCACCTCTCACATTCGCTGCAGATGCCAGTGAGTCTAACAGCGATCCTCACCCTGGCTATGTGCCCGGCGTGATACCATTCTATGACTATCTCCTCTCATCCTCCCACTGTTCTGTGAGATATTAGTTTATCATCATTTCATAGATCTGGAAACAAGCTTTAAAAAGTTTCAGTACTTGATTAAGGCCCTCAGGTAGCAAGTGATTGAGCTGGCGATTTGACCTCAGAGTCCTGCAGGGCCCCAGCAGTCCCATGAAGCACTTGGGCAATCAGGAAAGAAATTCTATCCAAAGGGAGTGAGGGGAGAGTGACTCTGAGGTTGTTTAATCATAAATTTATACCCCCCCCCCCTTAAACGCACCACCGCAAGACCAGAGGCATGATTTTGAGTTCTCATGCACCAAATGACTGATAGACTAATAAAGTGCCTCAGGCTGTTCACTTATAAACACTCCCCTATTCTCTCATTTGAGCCTCACAGTGTCCAAGGACAGGGTGGGAAGTATTGTTTTTGCAAATGGGAGATGAGAATTCTTAAAGTTGTGACCCGCCAGTGATTCAACATGGATGGGAAGCAGCAGAGCCAAACAGCAGAGCCCCTGCTCTCCCTCCATCCTGGGTCATTTCCGGTTGACAGCGACGTTGGGAGTCCACTGACCCATTTCATCGGGGCTCGATTTCGGGGGTCAGGTTGTCCATGAGCACACCGATTCACTGGAAATGGAGCTTGGTTTGGGGGAGTAAAAACTTCTCCAATCATTGCGTCAGTTTTATAAATAACTTCAAAGACTGGCATGCCAAGTTAATTCCATTAGCTATCACGTGGTTGCCAAAATAGCTGAGATAATGGCTGGATCTCCACTGGGCTAGATCCCCAATCTCAATGGATTGTGGGTATGACATATCTCAAGATTTAAATAGGCATTATTTAAATGGAAATCTTGCAGTCAATCCTTGGCTTCATGATGGTAGATAGAAAACAACTACATATAAAGCTTACAGTTATTTCTTTCTGATTTAACAGCATACCAAATATTATGCACTGGCCTAATAGTGTTTGAGGTTTTAAGTAACAGATAATCACAATATGCCAAGAAGCAAACTTTACACAGAAATTTCCATACTTTCATTGAACAGAATAATAATTTCAATAATCACTTATGAGTGTTGATTACAGAAACATTCCTGTAATTTGTATTAATTAGAATGGTCCAAATCAATTACATCTCAATTATGGCATATGTTTCTATCTATAAACGAGAAAGTAATAAAAACATTTATTTTAACAAACTGGATAAAGAATTTGTCAAGAATATGCCTTACCCCATTCTCTTTAAGTAATGGTGAGAATTCATTATAATTGGCACACTGATTACATACATAGAGGTAGTAGAAAGCTATTCTGCCCTCATTCATGTTTCTGGAGGAAAGGCTGTCTTGTTCCTCTTTGCATCCCAGGAAAGTTTGTGACCTAGTATAGAATCTCAATACATAGTCATTCTTACTGCTGAATTTGTCAACCAAACCCATTTTTCAAGGACAGTGCAAAATGGTTGCATGGCTGAATTAGCATTGACTCCAAACGAATGGGCCCATATTAACAAAGATTTATTCTTCATATCGTATTCCATGGCAGATTAATGTAAATTTAATTTTGATACTAGCCTGCCAGGATCCCCTGTACATAATGGAGTGCTGAAAAGAAAAAAAGGCATGTCATAGTTTCTTTCTTCAAAGCGTTCACTATTGAGGCAGTCATGCACCTTGTGGGGCAAATGATATAAAAGACCAAAAATTCAGAGGAGATGCTCAGTGTAAGAAGGTGACATTGGAACTGTTTTCACGGGTTGAGCTTTGAACGATGCTCAGAATTTTTATGGAAGGAATGATGGGTTAAGAATCAAATAACTTTGGGGTGCCTGGGTGGCTCAGTTGGTTGAGCGTCAGACTTCGGCTCAGGTCATGATCTCGCAGTTTGTGGTTTCGAGCCCCGCATCGGGCTCTGTGCTGACAGTTCAGAGCCTGGAGTCTGCTTCGGATTCTGTGTCTCCCTCTCTCTCTGCCCGCCCCCCCCCCCCCGGCCCTGCTCATGCTCTGTCTCTCTCTGTCAAAAATAAATAAACATATATAAAAAAGAATCAAATAACTTAAAAGTCAATAAAATAAGTAACTTCTGGAGGAAAAATGATACCAACTCAATTCAAATTTAGTAATTTAATAAAACAAGCCATTCATAACCTTCTTGTAGCCTATAGACTAATACCCTCTTCTATGAAATCTTTTATCATTAGTGGGGGTATAAAGGTTGAGATGAAAGGGCACAGTTTCTTGGCTGATGCTAAACGTTTGATTTATTGCTTAGTACTTGGAGGATTTCGGAGAAGCTCTGCTGTACCAATTTGCATTCAGTAAACTAAAGGAGAGTTGTCCTCCTAAGGAAACCCAGCCACAAAGATAAATTTTCACAAAGCTTTTGTGTTTATGATTGTCAGTTGGAGATCTGATTTCCAGAGAGGGCTATGCCTGTGACAGCTTCATTCATTCATCTGGATCAATTTCAGTAAGCATGTATTTCATGCCTATTCTGTGTCAAGCACTGCCCTGGACACGAGGGTGTAGAGGTGAACAATTGGACACATTCCTGCCATTGAGGAGTTCGTGGTCTGGTGAGAGACTACTATGGGATACGCTAGCAAACGAACAATGTAATTCCAGGCTCCAAGTATCATTTTGAGGTAATTACAAATAATAGGAATGTTAGAGAGTAATTGGAGAATGAGGATGGAGACTCCTTTAAATAGGGTTTTCTACAAAGGCTGCTCTAAGGAGATGACATTTGAGCAAGTACAAATGCGGAAGTTGCCTCAGAATTTGCTTCTCCAACTTACACCGAGGGCACCCATATCCTTACTGGAAGATGTGTTCTGCTAGTCCTCCGTCAGCTGAGGCTGGGTATTTCGTTCTTCCCTGGGCTCTGTAGTATCATTCCTTATTTGCTGAAGCCTGGATGCTGGCCTTCTGGGATGGGGGCCATTTAGAGACTCCTCAAATCGAAATCTATCTTCCACATGGCCCCAGTAATGTCCTATTTTCATGACTAAACAAAGGATCAATTAATTAATAACAGTCAGGTAAATGGTGAATAACAGATAATTAAAAAGTATTAAATATGGCTTGGCATTCTATAATTTTCTCAGAACTGTTCTATGTAATATGGAGACGTAGAAAATGTCTACGTTCACAAAGATTTCAGCTTAGTTGAGGAGTCAAGATAATATGCATGTGAAACAGTGAACAGTGAAAGTATTGCATTTGTTGTAAAGACCATGTATTCTAGAGAAGTTTAGAAGGAAACACATTTTTATTGAGTTTTTATTACATGTTATGCATTGGGCACGTTTATCCTATAATCCTTGCAACTACTCTACAGAATTTGTATTTCAATCCCTATTTTATAGATGGGGAAATAAAAACTCACAGAGGTTAGCAGTGTGCACAAAATCACAAGAGCTTGTAAGTAACAAAGACAGGGCTCCAGCCCAGGTCTTTCCACCACTATGCTTTTCTGAGAATGAGATTCAAAGGGACTGTAGTAAAGAGAGGAGTGTTCACGGAGAAGGCGGAATTTGAATTGTTTGCAGAACTGGCAACCGTGTAAACTGAGGAGAGGGTGGGAAGCGGCACATTAACGACAAGTATTTTCTATATGGGACAATGAGTTATGGCGGTTGGCAGTGGGGAGAGGATGTTCACCTTCTTAAGTCAACTCTCAAATGTCTCCCTCCTGCTCCTGGTACCATGAGTCTGGATTTCCTTTTTGTATGCGAGCTGTCCTGACTGTAACGTGGGCAATTCAGGATTTCCTCCAGGGTCTCAGTGGGAGTCTTTATCCTGGAAAGAACCAGTGGGGGCTGGGAGGCCACAGAGGAGTCAGGCTACAACCCCCCCGAAACCCGCCAGTGCCCCTAGGCCAAGCTTACTGCCACAGTCCCGGCGTCGAGCTCTGCACAGAGCCCCTTGATCCCACAGCCAGCCATGCAGCGCCACGTGGGACTGTGAAAGGGGATCTTGCTGTTTAAGGCCGAGAAAACATTCATCATGTTTTCCTTCTTAGCTCATTTTACTGCTCATAGCACTCATCTTTTATGGGCCAGCCTAACAGCATTTCCCACTTCAGATGCTTCCTACTCACACTTTCTGCTTTTATTAGACTTTACTGCAGGCCCTGCAGAGGCACAGAAAACCAAAGAGGTTTTGAGTCCTTTTTAGTATTTTCACCCAGTGAAGCTGAAGTGGACAAAGGGGACTGCCAGAGGACTGCCAGGTCAACCCTCCAGCAGTTCTCATTCTAGGAGAAATTTCTGGACTCCGTGAAGAGAATTTGTGAAGTTTTTCCCTTCTTGCCACACTGCCCATCCTTCCTCCACCCATGGGCAGGGAAAGCCTCTCCTAAGTTGTCTCTGGATGATGTAACAGCCAAACTCTCAAATAGCAACACATTATTGTTTATTTCTCCTTCACCTTGCAATCCTACCTGGGCTTCTTGATTAGGTGGCTCTCTTCCAAGCAGTGATTCCAGGAACCAGGCTCCTTCCAGGCTCCACTATCTTCAACACACAAGGTTGGCTCCTCTCCATTCAAGTAGCAGATGGAGAAAGAATGGAAACTTGAACATGGAAGATGTTTATAAATCAGGCCTGGAACTGACTCCATGACTTCCTCCTGATTTTGTAGTTTGAACTCACGTGTAGTTTGGCCACACGTACCTGCAGGAGAAGGTGGGAAATACAGTCTAGTTGAGAGTCTAGGAAGAAAAGGAAATGGATTTGGTAGGTATCAGGGAGTGCCTGTAAGCCCCTGAGTGATCTAGACTCACTTTCGAAGATCTGCTCTTCCTGTAACCCCAGACTGGTAAAGGTAAGTCTAACTTCTAGTCCCAGCTTCTTGAATGTTTGGCAAAACTATCTGGAGCAGTTGACTTTACCCCACTAGAGGTCAGTTATCCGTAAGAGATATCTTTCAGTAGGCGTTCTTTCCCATTCTCTTAAAACATCTTGAGGATTTATGCAATGCAGAATGAGCTTCTCCCATGTGGTAATAAGTATAGAACAAGAAACATTTATCAAGTGCTTATTATTACCTGCCAGCATTATTATTATTATTATTATTATGCTAATATAATAGAAGAGAGAAAAATTACAGATGCTAAAAATCTTACACAAGGTCATACTCAGGCTGTCCCATTCAGAGTTTGCACTATTAATTACTAGAAGTTAGCTAATTTACAGCAGGATTTCTGTTTTTATATTTATTTACTTGGGCAATGCTGAGAATGCTATAGGTAAGTCATATTCCCCGCCCTAAGAAAACTTAAAGCATAGAAGGAATCCGTTCTTACTGTGTTTCATCCAGAAAGATCTCAAGCATGACACTGTGGTGTTAGGTGCCTTAGAATTAGCTTTTTTTATTATTGTAATGAAAGTGCCCAGGTGGTAAGCTTTCGATTAGTGAGGCATCCATTTCAAAGACATCCATCTCCAAACGTATTGCTAGCTACACGACTAAAATAAAGGCCGTCCCGCCCATGCCCACAAAGTTCCCCGTTTTAGAAAAGCCCACTCGAGTGACCCTTTTCTTTTCCAGTGTTCCAGTTCCTGCTCTTATGTTTTAAATTCACCAAGAAAGAGTGAACCTGTGAAACCCTAGGCACTCCACCTGCAGCCCCAGCAAAGGCGGAGCCCCAGGTCAGGTCCATGTCTCCCATGACCTCACTGTGGGGCTCTGGCATGCCATGTACCTTCCAGAACCTGGAGGTTTATTCAGTGTGCCCTGATGGTTGTTTCTGAGGTGCACCATGCAGTCATAAGAAGAACCACAAGGGCTGGTTCATCCACAAAATTGGCTCCAGTCAATCAGGGAGATATCTGTGGGGGTTCAGCAAGAGTAGCAGGGACTCAAGCGAATGCCCCAGGCATCACTATCAATAGGCTGAGGCGAACACAAAATGAACGTGGATATGTAAGCCATCTCTAGAGTGTCAGGATCATCTTCTACTCAGCTTGTGGTTTGCAGGTCTTCAGATGACAATTTCTGCCCCAAAGTAAGGTCATGGAAAGCCTTGTCATGTAATGTTCTGGGCAATCCCAAAAGAGCCAGTAAAATCCTCCTATGTGACTTCCAAACTGGGTTTCTGGAAGTAGGCTTTGTCTAACCCTGTGACAGCACCAGATTCTGGCCTCAGAATGCTGCCGGTGATGCCCCTCAGAACACTCACAGAGTGAGGCCCCCAGGACAACAAGCCAACAACCATCTTGTCCCCTTGCCAGTCAGTCTTCTTTTCAGGGAAGTTGATTAGCAATCCCATCATCCAGAAATGGTTCCCAGAAACACCTAGGCAAACTGCCATAGGTTCCATATCCCATTACCAGAGTCTGCTTGTCTGTGGAGGAGTTAATGCTCCATCAATGGAGCCTTTTTCCTAAATGTTGGTTTTGTTTCTTTGCGATATGGGTTACATACATCTTCTCATTAAGGTCTCCAGGCCCCACCTTAAATTGGGCTCATTCTCCTGAAACATGGCCAGGGAAAGACTTCCTTAACCATTCAGAATTAGAAAGATTGAGGCCCTAGTAAAATAATCAGGGCAAAAGTCAGTAAGTCCAGAATTGGAAAGACTCATTTTTCTACTCAAAGCTTTAGGATGTGAGACTCCTTGAGACTTAAACATTCAAGGACATCCTTTATTATGTAGCTGAACAGAGCTATCCTCAAGCAAACTGAAGTTGCTGAGATCGGCAAAGATGATCTTGGCAGCTCCCAATCTGTATCTAAGACTGAAGCATGCTTTTATGGTAGTAGTGTGGCTGGAAAGTTGATACAGAGGGTTAGAGGTTCATAAGTCATATCAGGCATTTTGGTTTGATAATGTCTGTGAAGATCAGCAGAGCCTTTAGGGAGGATTTAAAGACGATACTGTCAGAGAATATTGAGCTGTACACCAAAGTAAAGGACAACCCAAAGTGGCTGCTAAATTCCTTGTCTCTTACAAGGTGAAAGTATGGGGAAAGTCAGTCATCTCTGTCAACATGGCCCATCCACAAGACCTAATAAATCAAATTACCCTTTGAGTGCTAAACTAATTAGTCTTTCTGTAGTGACAACTTCAGTTGGATGTGTGTTCTCCTATTTGAATGTCAGCGCAAGCCATACTTGACATATAC